>NW_023505617.1:0-9922 GCF_004664715.2 Peromyscus leucopus | reverse complement strand
TCTAAAAACTGTGAGAAAGTTCATATAAAAACACTTTTCTATGTGCATAAAAAAGACTGGTCATGGTCAGTGGTTCAGGATGTGGACCAAGTCCCTAAGAGTAGCCAAGGGGACCCAGTGACCACAGAGTGGCAAATGCGTTTGTCTACAGGACCCTGGGGGCCTGGATGGTGCTGTCTGTGGGGAGGCTGTGTCCTTTGGCCGGGCCACACTTCTATGGAGCAGGCTCAGGTGGGAGGTGTCGTGGGGACACCGGCTCCAACAGTCCTGTCACGAACTGTGCCAGCGGCAGGCAGTAGGGCTACCCCGGCCCCCAGAACCCCATTGCTGAAGTACAACCTACTTCACAGTGAACTTCTCCAACTCCCCAAACAGGACCGGGCTTGGGTCATCAGGTTAAGTGCTCTGGAGGGTGGCAGTGTATGGCCTCCACTTCTACAGAAGGGGTCTGTGCACAGGTTCCCACGGCTGTCTCCAGCTGACAATGACCCCAAGCTGGGGGCACTGGGCACAGAAAGCTGCCTGGGGGCTGGCCAGGATAGAAGGCTCTAGACAGGCATAGGGCTGGCAGCCTGGCCCTAGGGCCAAGATCTTAGATTCCTTTGGCTTGAGAGGGGAGCCAAGAAAGAAGGGGCAGTCTGTCTTTCCAGCCTAGTCCTTCTTCACACGGAGGTCCTGAACCATATCACTGTGTGGAAGGTCCAGGGAGATCACCCCGACCCTGTTTGGGGGGACTTGAAGTTTTCGGAGCCAGATGAGTAGGGAAGAGCTGATGGTGGTATGCTACTATCATAGGCCCCTTCATCTATCCGCCATCCTTCAGGCTAAGTGAAGGGAGCAACCTCAGTTGACCTTGGACCTCTCTGGGCAGCCTGGGCATGAGGTGGGGACCATTTCCAGGGTGAAATGGATGGAGGGCACTGTGGCTGCAGGGCGTGTGGAATCTGTCTGCCAGGTTCTCACCAGGTCCCGTTTCTCAAGGACTCTAGGCACACTAGGGCTGGAGGAGGGGTAGGCCACGCCGGAGCCCCTCCCTCAGGAACTGCATGTAGGTGGCTGTGGACGGGTCCTCGAAGGTCGATGAGAAGCTGAAGACGTTCTTCTCCACGTCTTCAGGCTTCATGGAGGTGATGTCCAGGAAGTAGTTGGCGTTGATGTGGTGGACCTGGGGGGAAGGGCTGGGTGAGGAGAACTGGGGAGGCTGGAGGCCACATCTGCCCAGGCCATCTCATCACCGGCTTCACTCTGGGGTGACAGCAAACCAGCGATCACACTGAGGGTGATCACACTGGCTAGAGCTGCCCAGGCCAGGCTGTGTCCTTCTTCCTCAGCTCCCACGTAGCCCTCTACTGAGGGAGTGCCTTTCAGAAAACCCACCTTTCCATACCACCTTTTCCTCTACTCCTGTGCCCCCCAAATGGCCTCTCTGCAGAGCTTTTGCAGAGAGCGGACACATATGTGAGGAACGGATGAGGGGACTATGGAGGTGTGAGATGCCTGCCAGTCAAGAGTCCCCCAAATCCTGTCTCCTTGTCTTCAGGACCTCAGGGAAGGCTCCAACAGGGTAGGAGCCAGAACACACACGAGCCACCTGACTGTTTCCTTCCGGCTTTCCTCCCCAACTCTTCCAGGGGCTTTTCTCACCTGAGCCTGGGCCAGCAGAAGCCTCAAGCAACCCTGTCCCTTCCCCTCCATCCAGCCCCAGCTCCTGCTCCTGGCCACCGCCCCCTAAAGGCTAGCCAGCCCACCACCCTCCTGTCGCTCTGTCTTCCAATTCCGGTAGCATCGAGACTGAATACTGGGCAGCCTGCTCAGAGTAAGGAGCCTTGCTCTACTAGTCTGAAAATGGGCGCATTTTCCAAAGCTGCTGGGACCTGATGCCAGGCCCTCTGAGCAGCCTGCAGGGTGAGGGGGATCTGAAAGGCTGGCTCAGGCCAGGCCCTCCTCTACTCCTCTCTATTCTTCCTCCCTGGCTACAGTGGTCCAGGGAACGTTCCCTGGGGCCATGTTTTGTCCACTGAACTGACAAGGTTCCCTTGGGACATGTTGACGCTGTTGCTGCACTAAGTACTTTGCTATAAACTCCCCTCCCCCACCAAAGTGCCTCTGAAGTCTCCTGCTCAGGATCCCCATGCCAGCGATGGAGATGACAGAGGAGGAGAGCACCTCTCTTGTCCCTGCCCGCTGTTCCCTGTTTCCCTGGACCCACCACGGTGCCGTTGGGCAGGCAGATCATCATCTCCACAGGGAAGCTGTACTTCTCCAGATGCAAGCCCGCCAGCTGCCTGTGAGTGGGTTCTCCTGCTGGATCTGTGGGGACAATGACATTTCCTGGTACCTGGGCCTAGTGCTGTCTTGGGGACTCCCACAGGCCGCTCCCCGGACCCCTTGCTCACCTGCAGGTCTTTCCAGTTCCTTTACCAGGGACCAGGTACTGATGAAGCTCTCATTGAGGAGGGTGAGGATGGGCGGGCTTTCCAGGACAGTCTCCCGGAGAGTCCGCCCTGAACCTGTTCAGGACAAGGCCAAGGTGAGTAAACCCCATTTCACAGCAATGATCTCAGTTTGGGTAAACCCGTGCGGCTGTAGAATGTCTCTGCACCCAGGAGAAATAACAGGCTGAAAGAGTACATACTATCCAGGAGTCTGGCACACGCTGTATCCTAGCACTCAGGAGGCTGAGGCAGGAGGATTACTATGAATGAAGGCTAGCCTGGATTATATGGTGAGTGAGTTATAGGCTAGCTCTGGCACTGAGTGAGACCTTATCTCAAGAAATGACAAATAAAAAAGCCAAGAACAGCCCCCCAAGGAGCAGATGCTCCATGAAGGAGGCGGTAGGACCAACATGAAACATCCTGGCATCCTGGCCGAGGCTGGGGTGGCCAGGAGCGTGTTAGCAGCGACAGTATGGCAGTTCCCACTTAGCTGTCTCTAGGGCCTTTACACAGGCACTTTTCTACCCCAAACCCCTCCTCATCCCATCATGCAACAAACCTCTACTGATCCCTCAGAGTCTCAGTTCGAAAGTCACTTTCTCCAGGAAAACTTCCGACCCCCACTACCCAGCTTCACTTCTGTTACCTTTGAACTCTTTTGGACACCAGAGAACTTCCAGAAGGTCTTTGTTGAACATTCTGATAAGAAACCAAGCCCAGCTTCTGGTACTGTTTCCTCTCTCACTTGGAGATTTTTACTTTACAGAGTACAAGATACATTGACAGTCAGTGTCACGACTCGGGAGTCGGGACACTGCCATCTCACTGCGAGAAAATGGACTCGGAGGGAAGTTGCTTGGTCAAGGTCACTGAACTAAAATGGCCGAATAGAACACACCTGCTGGCCTTTCTCTACGCTAGGGTCGTCTTCTAGGCTCAGCGCAAGCACAGCAAACCTCCCCTGGGACCGTCCTAGTGGCCCAGAGCCTCATGTGCCCCTTCCATAGGTTATGAAGCTCCCCACTTTCCCTTAGAGTCAACCAGGGGGTTTCCTCACCTCAGCAGGACTGGTCATCCAGGGCCCCCCACAGCAAGATGGAATGCACAAGTTTGTTCTCGCCTTGGCCCTGTCAAAGGCTTCCGTGAAAGGGCAGGTAGTTGACCTGTGGTCAGACCAAGACAGCAAACTACTGAGTAGTGAGGTCCTGTTTGGGCCTATGCATGTAAAGTATGTATCTTATCCATTTGTGTGTGTGTGTGTGTGTGTGTGTGTGTGTGTGTGTGTGTGTGTGTGGTGTGTGAGAGAGAGAGAAGAGAGAGAGAGAGAGAGAGAAGAGAGAGAGAAGAGAGAGAGAGAGAGAGAGAAGAGGCCATGGCGTACCCTCCTCCAAGTTTAGAGTACCAGGGAGGAGTCCAATGCCGAAGCTGGCCCTGAGCCCCAATGTTCTGGTACAGCGCCCATAACTAGACCACAGCCTCTCGAGCCTCATCCGGGCCTTCGTGCCCGTCTCACCTTCTTGAAGGGGTACATGGCCACCTCCAGGCGCCGGCAGCTTCCTCCCAGCTCAGCTCCTGGTGCCACTTGATCTCCTCAAACACAAACTGGAGGGGTTCTCCCGAGGCAGGTGGCTGTCAATCATGTCGCCATCCCTCATCCAGGATCACGGAGGCACTGAGGGACCCCTGGCCTCCAGTTCCATCTGGCGGGAAGTCAAGTGGAGAGGGGTGTCTCAGAGGGAGGCCCTGAGAAACCTTCAGGGTGGTCTCCTCTGCAGAAGTGGGAGACGGGGCCCAGGGCAAGGCTTGCAGTGAATGTATTTGGGTAGGGCACCCCGAGTGTTCACTGGGGTATGTAGCCGATGTCCACTCCATGTTGCTGGTCTCACTGGCCCATACAGCCACCCATGTCCACATTTCAGGGATTGGGATGCCAGGGTGAAACAGCATCACCATCAAAGCCCGTTAGTCACATGTCAGGTGCCATCTAGTTTAATGCAAGCAGTTGTCCTGTTAACAGCTGGAGACACTGAGACTCCATAGGTGTCACTGGGATTTTGACAGCAGAGCCCGGCCCAGGCTGGACAGTTCACAAGGGCTCCATAACATGACCCACATACAGCAGAGAGGTGGCCAGTGCCTCACTGTAGGGCACAGATGAGGCAGCAGTAAGAACCATGTTGTGCTGAGGTCCCTGGAAGAACCTCCCGGCTGGCTCTTACCTGCCCAGGACAGCAGAAGTCGGGCTTGGTCAGTGCAATCTGAAGGTCCGCCACACGGGGGAGCCCCAGGACCGCCAAGCAACAGTCTGTGCGCGTGACTGAATACCCTCAGGCCTGTCCCTGTGGCCTGGTTCTTAGACACAGGCCAGAAGCAATAGATCTTGTCTGGTCATCTACCTCCTGTGTTATTTAGTCCAGGACATCGAAACAGGTACACTGAGGCCAGCCTCCGCCCACTGGGCAAAACTCATGAGATCAAGTGTACTACTGTGTCTCTGTCCTGCCCCTCTCTCTCAGTGGGTGCGGGCTCTCCCAATCACTGCTACCCTTGCTGCATGGGTGAAACAGGCCAGGAGTCAGTCTTCTACCTGGAAGGTGAGGAAACTGGGGCCCAGAGAGGGCCAGGGCCTTGCCCACAGCCACACAGCCATTGCTACCAAGAGCAAGTTTTGAATTGGGCCTCAGGACTCCCAGCAAGGTGCAGCCTTGCATAGATTCTCATGGGTCTCCTGGAAGTCCATTTGCTATCTGGGAAGGCTCGACTGAAGCCATCCCCACCCTCACACACACCCCCCTCAGTTCCCCGATCTGCTCATGGGCTGACCCAAACAGGCAGATAGCTCTGTCCTAGAAGCTCCACCAAGACTCTGTGGTGACCACCTTCCCTCCAGCCTTTCCACGGGTCACTTCCTGCACTCCCAAGGGCTTGGGCTAGATGTCACCTCTCTGGGAAATCTTCCTGGACTCCCATGGGCCCTGCCCAGCTTCTAACCTTCCCTTGGCGTCACAAGTAGGCCAGGTCAGGCTGTCTTAGGAGGACAAGAGACACTAGCTTCAGGAGGGCCTGCTAAGCAGCTACGGGACATGTGGTGAAGACCCTAGGGGTCTGTGTCTCTAGAGCCTCCATCTGCAAACTCGGCTTCCCCAGAGATGGAGGGGTGCCTGGAGATGTTTGTGAGAAGACAGTGGGACCCCTTAGCTACTTCACACTGCCTCCTCTTGGTCAGCAATAAGTTCCCCCAAGCGGTGGTGCTGGGACCAAGGGAAAAGGCAGAGACTCAAGGGTCTCTGGGCCCCTTGATGTCTGAGCTCAGGAACTGGACAACGAACAGGAGCAGAATGCAGTAGCAGGGTGCCGAGGCTGTGCCCGGGCCAGCTCCTACCTGTGATTGGGCACGAACAGCCGGAAGTCACGGATGTGTGTAGCATCTTTGGACAGGATGATATGGCCGTTGAACTGGCCGGGTGAGAACCAGACAGGGAAATCAGGAAGGCTCCACTGAGCTGGAACTCCGGCGTGGATCCTGTGGGGAACAGGGTTTGCTAAGCCTGGACCCCTCCCAGTGTTTCCCCAGAGCCTAGGGAGCCCTGGCCAAACACCTGTGAGAATCGGGGGCAGGGAGAGAATGCAGGGTTGCCACTATTCCTGAAGGCCTAGTCTCTGTGCCTGCCTTCCCTGGAAGCCTGGCCCTGACCCCCACCGCCAACATCCTTCTCACAGCGTAGAGGCGTATATACGAGCCTGTGCATGCGTGCGTGCGTGCGTACGTGCGTGCGTGTCCCGTCCCGTATTCTGGAGCCTGTATGTGAATGATAACCACCCTGGCCACCCAGTCAGTTGCAGTTCAGGGCTACACGCAAAGTTCCAGACCACCTCTCCCAAACTGCGTGCCCTCTAGGAAGCTGTTACTCCCCTGACCCACTGAGGAAACTGGGGCCCAGAAAGCCTGTGCCTATAAGGAAGGAGGCGGCAAAGTTGGGGTCAATGGCGAGGCCTGCTCCTACCCTTCCAAGCATCGGGACACTCACCGGAACATCACAGTGTAGTAGGAGTCGCTGATGGCCGTCAGGCAGGCCACCGGTGCCCTGAGGCGAAGCGGGGTCTTCACGAAGGGCCGGGGATGAAACATGCTCAAGAGCCGGTGGATGATGACCTACAGACGGCAAGTGAGACCCTAGCTGGCTTGATGGACCTGGGGCCTGGATCTGTAAGCGGAGGCCCAGGGGAGGGAGACCGAAGGGGAGGGATGCCTGGTGCTGGGGTCCAGGTTCGGCTAGGAAGGGCCACTCGTGAGCTAGGGCCAGGAGGGGACTGCATCTCCTGTGCGGCCCTTACCTCCTTGTCCTTGGGCGGCGGTGGGTAGAAGCGGTTGTTGGACAAATAGCCGTGAAGACACTCAGCTCTCCAGGGATAATCCACAGGGCTGGCCCAGCTCCTGACCTGGAGGGGCAGGAAGGGCCGAAGTGGCGGGCGGCGAACACGGCGGTGGTGAGGCTGCAGTGGTCCAGTTGCGGAGGCCTGACAGAGCGAGGCGGAGACCTGGGACAGGGACACCAGCACTCTAGGTCTATGTCCCTCGAGCCCCGCCAGACCATAGACTGGGACAGCAGAGGTGGCATGGGAGGTCGGGCCTCAGAGACGGCCACAAGCTTAGCACTGTCCTGCCCGAGAGAAGCTCATGTCACACACACCCTGCCCCCGCTTCAGTGGCTTGCCAGGGCCAGGGCCAGGCCAGGCCAGGGCCGCTTACTCAGGGCGCCCAGCTGGAGGTGCCGCCTGGCCTGGAACAGGGTGGTTGAGCTCTGGCTTCCCCAAGATCCCACCCCTATCATCTACATAAGCCTTCAACCAGTCCCGGGTGCCAGGCCCTGCCCCAGGCTGCCTGGCTCCCTCAGGGGGTCTTGCTTCCCCTCAACCACAGCTGACCAGAGTTTGGGGTTGTTGTTGAGTCTGATGACGGAGGGAAGTGAAAAACCCAGAAAACTCCAGAGTTAAGAGCAGAGTCCCAGGGAAGGGGAAGGAAGGTCGCCCCCAGAGAAGGCCCTGCCTCAAGTCACCTGCCCCATCGTGTTCGGGCCCCGAGCAAGGCCTCCCCTGAAGAGTGTGTGTGTGTGGCAGAAGAGATCGGTGAGCAGCCTCAGGGCTCTCCACATGTGCCACGGAGCTCAGAGGCAGGACCCTGGAGGCATGTGGCCCCTCTGTACAGCCCCGCATCCTGTAGCTCCTCTGTGATTTTACGGCTTCAGACAGGGCTTGTACCTCTTGAAGCATCGTTACCAGGACGGAAGGGCCACCACACCCCTGGGATCTGGACCACTGGGAAACTGCCAATCCTCACTGGCAACAGGCCCCTCCTTCTCTCCCTCCACAGTGGCAAGAGCCAGGCTCAGAGGGAGGCAGCAGGTAGAGAATGGTCCAGGAGCTCCCTCCCATCCAGATGAATCTAACAGGCAGGTTCTCAAAGGAGGGCCAAGCTGAGCTGCCTGCCTATTGGCCCTGTTCACAGGCTGGCCAACCCCCAGGGCATTGCCAGAGGAAGAGTTCTGTCCTGGGGCGGGGTTGGGGCGCTGCCCGACCTCCTGAGCACAGAGGTCCCCCTGGTTCCTATCCGCCACGCTCTGAGAGCTATCTGCTGGGCAGGGCCATCACAGCTGACCCTCCTCCACTCCTGTATGTTTCCACTTACAGAACTGCCCCTGACGAGCCCCAGCCACCTCAATGTGTTGTGTCCCAAGTGGTGATATTCTCTTTCTTCTTATAGCCCCTACTGGGCAGACAGCTCACCAGGCACCGGTCCCCAGCAGGAGTCTGCGTCACCCACTCTGCTCCCAGGTCCCATCAGCAGCCACACCCTGCTCTTTCCCCTTCTGTATCCTCCGGGCTGTTCCCTCCATCCATCCCCTGCCTCTACCCACTCCAGGAACTGGCCTGCTTGCACCTTACCCCAGCCTGGAGAGCACAAAACTGATTCCACAACCAGCCCACTGAGGAATTTGGCTTCTGTAAAGCGAAGGCTAAAAGTCAGACAGAGCCCCCTCAGTCATCTAGTCTCCTCTCTCGCTTCCCGTTAGCCGGCATGCCACTCGCAGGCCCTGGGCCAGCCACACTTGCCCTGTGGCCTGCCTGGCACCGTCTGTCACAGGCTCTTGCTCATGCAGAAGCGGGCTCTGCTGAGCAGGTACGGGCTGGGCATACAACGATGGCTGCTCGTGGTAGAGAGAATGGCAGGCAAGGGGTGGAAGTAACCCCGCGATTAGGAAGGAGCCCCAGAGGATTTAGGAGAGGGAAGGACAACCAGCAGGATGGGGAGGGGGCACGACCCTGCAATGGGGCTCACTGTGTCCTCGGGGCCTTGAGCTGGGAAGAAACTGGTAACACAAGCACCTGTCTGCCTCTCCCCTCCTCTCCTTCAGGGGCTCGTCCTCCCCATAGTCCCGGCCAGATGCTGCTCTGTGCATCCAGGTCACTGGCATTTGACGGAGCACATGCCAGGAGTTGGCTAGGTGCCCAGGAAACAGACAGACAGAAAGCACCCATCATCAGGGCTCCATGACTCTAGCTCTTTGCTCCGGCCACCAGTTTGTCCCTGGGGACTCCTCTGTCAGATGTCACCTCTGCCAGGAAGCTCTCCCAGACTTCCCCCTGTAGGGAGGGGCTCCGGCAGCTCCCTCCTGCCCTCCCACAGACTGAACTGGGAAGCAGGCTCAGCTTCTTGGATGCAGTGGGCGCACTGCGGGACACTGGCATGGGGGAGGAAGGGGAAGCGGGCACAGGCCTGTCCTCAGGAGCAAGTGTCCACAGGCAGTTTCGACAACAGCGGTCCCTCCCTCCCGTGCCCCGACTCACCTAGGAAGCCATCTTGCTCTTGGTCATGGTCTCTGTGAGCAGAGGCTGGAATCGAGCTTCTATGGTGAGAGTCTCTCGCTGGGTCATGGCAGCTCCTCCTCCTCGTAGCTGGCCGCAGGAACTGACCCTGTGGGACAGAGGTGGCTGAAGAGGCCCTGCTCAGGCGCCAGGCCTCACTTCTCTCAGGATGCCTGCGATGAGGGAGCTAGGCTTGGGACAGGGCTAATAACCAACAGTCACCAAAGTGACAAATGCCATGCATGGATTCTCCTTTCAGCGGAGCCCAGGAGCAGATGATGTTATTAGCGATTCCATTTTGCAAATAAGTGGAGACGAAGTCATGTCCCCATTGTCCACATGCTAGGCAAGGAGGGAGTCAGAACGCAAAGCTGGGCCTGTGTCACTCTGAATTCATGATTAGTTATGACCTCTTCTGGATCTTAGGGGACTGTGAGGGACTCATCAAGGGAATCTTAGCAAAAAGAAAAGCCAGATGCATCAGACTATAGGCTATGATGTCACTGGATGAGCATCGGTGGGCGGAGACTTGACCTGCTTCTCTGCTCTTCTGGATGGTTTAGCCTCCCTGCATGAGGAGCTTAGGGCTGGCTAACTTCTCCCAGCTCTCTCACGGGAGA
>NW_023505616.1:0-1278 GCF_004664715.2 Peromyscus leucopus | reverse complement strand
AAAAATATGCATGGTTTATAGCACATCAATTAGACCTCAATTAGAGTTGTAAAATGAAAAGTACCATAGCCACCATCAGAAAACAAGATAAAGGTATTGAGGAACAGGGAGAGTCTTCTTTATCTCAATGGTGGGGAGGGAGGCACCTGCCGATCAGGATCTCCTACAGCGTTAGGGAGCTCAGATCACCTCTAGGTGGTTTTGTTATGTTATATATAATATTTGCTTGCATGCATATGTACAAAATACCAATACCACCTAGAGTTTATATACATATGTATTTTATATATAACCTTATATAATATATAACATTATTTATATTATATAATATATAAAAAACATTATATTATGAATATTTTGCAGGTGTATCTGTGCATCACTTGAATGCCTGGTGCTCTTGGAGGCCAGAAGAGGGAGTCGGATCTCCTAGAATTAGAGTTACACATGTTTTTCAGCTGTCATGTAGGTGCTGGGAATTGAACCCTGGTCATTTGGAAGAGCAGCCAGTGTTCTTAATTGCTGAGCCATCTCTTCAGACCTCCCCCCTAGGAGGTACTACCTTCACCCCTCTTTTTAATTTTTTAAAATTTTGCTTTATGTGTATGAATGTTTTGCTTGCATGCATATAGGTATCTCACATACAAGCCTGTTGGATCCCCTAGAGCTGGAGTTACTTGAGTAACCCTACCTTGTGGGTGCTGGGAGTCGAACCCTGGCTTTCTGCAAGAAAGAGTGCTCCTAATCACTAAGCTATCTCTCCAGACTAATCCTCATCTCTTTCAGAGGTGGGGCTTCAGTTCTTGAGACAGGGTCTCAAGTATCCCAAGCTGGCCTCAAACTTAGAACAGAAGATAAACTTGAACTTTTGATCCTTCTGTCTCTACCTCCTAAGTACTGGAATTGCAGTATATATCACCACACCTAACCTGCTTTTGGTGTGTGTGTGTGTGTATGTGTGCTCGAGTGTGTGTGTGTGTGTGTGTGTGTGTGTGTGTGTGTGTGTGTGTGTGTGTTGAGACAGTCTCTCATAGCCGAGACTGACCTTGAATTTCTGATCCTCTGCCTCCATCTCCGGAGTTTTTAAATTATAGGGATGCATCACCACGCTCAGCTTTATTTTCCCTTCTTTGACAGATTCAAGATGGACCATGGTTCAGAGGTATTAAGGTATTCAGAGGTATTGCCAGTGTGCAGCAGTCCTAATCAGGGGCTGCCTGAATCTAGAGCCTGGGCTTTTCTTAGGTTGAGCCATCTTCCTTTCAGGAAGGCGCTTCTACA
>NW_023505615.1:0-23000 GCF_004664715.2 Peromyscus leucopus | reverse complement strand
TTTTTCCAGTTCTGTAAAGAATAACATTGGAATTTTTTGATAGGAATTATATTAAATTTATAACTCACTTTTGGTAATATAGCCACTGTCACAATATTAATGCTAAAGTCCAGGAATACAAAGGGTCTTTACATAGTATAGGGTCTTATTTGACTTCCTTTTTCAGTATCTTGAAGTTTTCATTCCAGAGGTCTTTTACTACCTTAGTTAAGTTTATTTCTACATACTTTTGGAGCTACTATGAATGGGATATTTTTTCCTAATTTCTTTCTCTACAAATTCATTGTTTGTATGTATATGAAAGATACTGATATTTTGTCATGGAATTTTTTTTTATCCTGCATTTTTACTGAAGTGTAAGCCATGTTTTTTTTTTTGTTGGTTTTTTTTTGTTTTTTTTTTTAATAAAAGTTATTCTGTCTGGGGTGAAATGAAATTTCAGTGTAGATATTGACCTGCAGTTCTTGATGCAGGAGCATGTGGCCTGATGAGGTGAGAAAGGAGAGTCTCCCCACCGTAAGTGAAGAAGAATGGCTCTAAGTGCAGTACTAGTTGGAAGACTTGGAAGAAAGGAATGGCTCATGCAAGTGGCTTATTGAAGAGAGCTTTGTGAAAGGGCTGTTTGTGGAATATTCTTTTATACTGTGTGAATATATCACTGTGATTGGGTTAATAAAGAAGCTGACTGGCCAAGAGCTGGGCAAGATAAGGGTAGGTAGGAGAACCAGACTAAGGACACTAGGAGGAAGAAGGGCAGAGTCAAAGGAGTCACCAGCCAAACATGGAGAGAAAACAAGAGATGCAAGATGAAAGAGAGGTAATGCCACATGGCAAAATGTCAATTAATATAAATGGGTTAATTTAAGTTTTAAGAGTTGGCTAGTAATAAGCCTGAGCCATCGGGCAAGCATTTATAGTTGATATTAAGCTTCTGTGTGATTATTTGCTAGCAGCTTGTAAGACAGAAACTTCTGCCTATAGCTGAGTTAAAAGACAGAGCCAAAATGAAGGACAACTTGAGAGACCAGATGTGGAGAGTTCATAACACTTGAAAGCATGACGAGAGAGATGGGCTATTTAGACCTGAGAGAGCTGCAGCTACAAGCAAGGCATGGTTGTTCAGCAAGAACCCTGGCTATATAGAGAGAAAAGCAGCTTGTACCACTCCCTGGCCAGGCAGGAGGTAGCAAGGGATGCAAGGGATGTCCTTCCCTCTAGTTCTCAGATCCTCCATTGTCACTGAAGTCATGGGGCATGGGAGTCCATAGCCCATGGAAATCAGCTTCTCCTTGCAGAGCTGAGAGCTCAAGGGCAGAAAATAGATCTAAGGGTAGAGAGTAAATATCCAGCACCATCAGCATTTTGTCCCCTTCTGTGGGACATATTCTCCTTGGTCAAACAACAACTGACTCCAGCCATCCTTTATTCCTGTCATTCTCTGTAAGCATGTTGGCTAGGTGAAGTCTTCACTAAAACACTTGAGTTGAATTCTACTGAAGCCTATTGTTTTTGTCCATTCACTGAGAGGTAGCATTTTTTTTTCATAGATTAGAATGTTACACAGTCACATAGTGCCAGTAAATTCAGACCTGTCCTTGCTGCCTAGTAGTGGCAAGAAACCCACAGTCACTTAGCAAATTCAGTAACCCCAGTCAATACAGTACCCTCATCTTTACCTTTTAAGGTCTGTCCCAAGTTCTGATTCATTGAATCTACAATGTGCTAGTTAGTTTTTTCATTGTTGTTGTTAGTTTTGACACAAGCCAAAGTCATCTGGGAAGAGGAAACCTCAGTTAAAAAAAAATGCCTCCAGCCGATTGCCCATGGGCAAGTATATGAGGCATTTTTGTGATTAACAATTGATGCTGGCAGATTCAGCCCACTGTGGGTGGTATCATTCCTAGGCAGGTGGTCCTGTGTTGTATAAAAAAAGCAAACTGAGTAAGCCGTGGAGAGATTGCCAGTAAGCAGCACACCTCTGAGGTCTCTGCTCCAGTTTCTGCTACCAGATTCTCGCTCTGCATTAGTTCCTGCCCTCACTTCCCTTGGTGATCAGAACATGTAAACCAAAGAAATCCTTTCTTTCCTCCCAAGTGCCTTTCGGTGCTTATCACAGCAGGGGCACGCAAACTAGGACATGCAGCTCTAACTCCTTACAGGGATTCTTTTTCCACTGCATGGGCCCAGAACATCCAAGAGGGCCAGGGCCAGGGTTACAGAGACAGAGGTCTAAAATTCTTTAGGTGGATTGTTAAAGATGCTAGAGAGAGTTATTCTACCTACACATCTCAATTCTCTGACCCATGAATTCTGGCAGCCAGTGAGATGCTACATTCATTTTACCTCTGTTCTGAAGGATGTATCTCAGCCTCCCTGTTCATTATATCCCTCTAATTGAACCAGCAGTAATCCAATCTGCAGTTATATGAATGATGAGACAGTGAAATTGGTGGGTTATGAATCCATAGCCACACTCTATTTGCCAGTTAGTAACTTCAGTGTAATGGCATAGGGGAAATAATAAATTTGAAGGAAAGGACCCATTTGGAATACATAGCCAATAATTTGAGGGGGAAAAAAAATGGCTGCTGCCTCCATATTGGATGGGACTCAATTAAACAGCAGCAGGTCACCTCTAGAGTAGAACTGATCTGTAATCACATTTGACCCATGACTACAGAGGAGAAATTCATATAAAGATACCTTCAGATACATAGATTTATCCTGAAGCTATGAAAGGTAAGAAATTCTTTACATATTTCCCAGAAGGCCATCTGATTTCCCACCTGTGCCCTATGTTGCTCATTCAAGGATGATCTGTCCTTTTCTCCATTTGTGCTCTCTAGGATTTCATACGCTGTGGCCCGTAGCATGAGCCATGTAATCTAAGTCACCTGAAAACACAACTAAAAACGTGATCTCCCCATGCCTTCCTGCCATCTGCACTCCATCCCTTGCAGCAGCTGCTGATAATTTGAGTAATGTTATTTCACTGCATACCCCATTATCCATTTCACCCTGGCAAGCAGAGTATCTGTGCCCTCATCAAATACGTGAGCAATGTAATCCCAGAATCTCATTTTGAGGATCTGCTTTCTGGAACAAAACCTGGTTTCACTTACTAGATCAATCATGTCCCCAGGAGCAAACAGATGCCACAGTCAGAGGGTATAATTAAAGGCATCTTTAATGAAAGGGCATTCATAAGAGTGGAGGCAAGGTTGTGTTAAACCAAGAAACGGTAATGCACCTGGGCTAGCAAGAATAGAACACTGTTACTGCCACAAGGCCTGAATGCGCAGGAGAGAATGTAGGGGGGGCTAAGGATGTGGAAGAAAGCCAGTGAGCTTAGCGGGAGCTGTGGTTTGGGTATAGGACTCTGACCACCGAGAAATAGCTGTGACAAGAAGAAAACCGAGGAAATAAACTAGGTGCCCTGACCTTCTCTCAAGGCAGTGGGCAAACCCAATGGGGAGCCAAAGGAAGAGAACCTCCTAGTTGACAGAACCCAAGGGGTCACCTCCACAAGGTACACTGTAAAGAGGGAGGGTAGAACTGTGGATGAAGGGGAGGGAGGATCAGAACCTCCAGCAAGGTATTTGGACTGACCAGTAATGGGAATAAACTAAACCCCACATGCCTGTTGGGTTGTAAATCTGAACTGACCCTAAATACTCATGCTTTGAAAGCCTAATCTACTTCTGGTGCTATTCTAGCCTGGCTGGTAGAAGTTAGTCATTAAGGGTGACCCTATTAAGGTTATACCCACTGCGGGTTCCTGTCTGCATTGGTTGCCACATTCTGTCTGCTACAGCAACATGTCCTGGCCACAAAGTCCTGCTGCCATGAACTTCATTATCCCATCCCACCATAGTGAGCTAAAACCATGAGCCAACATAAGCCCTTATACCTTCTGAAGAGGCTAGCAGCAGGCGGTAAGGCTCTTTGCTCTGATCTCTTGGCTTTCTTCTTTGCATTGGTTCTGTGTTTCTTATTTAATAAGACGGTTGGCTACACCTTCAGTTGCTTCTATGTGTGTTTGTTGCAGCAGCAAAACTAAGAAATGTAGTAGCAATAGTCTAGATGTCAGTCTCGCCTGACACAGCCATTGACTGGGGTTTGAAGGAGATGGAGTGGACCTCAGTTTTCTTAGTCATTGCCCAGCAGGGTGTGGGAGCAGGTCCAGGCCACCTCGGAGGCTGACTAATTGTCTCGGTGGGTCCTTTCCCTTATTAGATAGACTTCCAGGGATTTGGAAGCTTTACATCATAGGAATCTTCACACCTGGACCTGACTCTCAGCTTTGACATTTACAACCTGTCTGACACTGGGCAAGTGAACTCAGTCACTTTGAACATGAGTTGCCCACTCGGTAGTTTTAAATGGTAACCAGCCTAACTAAACATTGCAAAGAGTAGATGAACTAATGGCAAGTTCTTCACGGGGCTTTGGGCACATGTGATGAAATGCTCTTCAGATGTGCCTTTTTTCACTATTGACCCTTTTCTCCTCTGGGGCTGTAACTACCACTTCAAGCACATTTCTAACTTGCTTTATGAGACTTGTTTTGAAGAATTTAGGGAAAACTGTCAGAGGCCGAGTCCTAAGGCAGGTTGGTTCACTGGTCATGCGACACGTGCCTACAATCTCAGCACTCAGAAGGTGAAGGGAGGGAGATCAGGAGCCCATGATTATCCTGGCTACACGGGAAATTCAAGGCTAGGCGGGCTACCTGAGATTCTGCCTCAAACAAAAACAAAGACGGGTTGGTGATGGCATTTTCAGCCATAATAGGCTTGTTTTAATGTGGATAAAATGAGTTCTTCTTACAGAAATAAATACATAATTTTATAAGATGCTCCTTAACAGAGAGATGTTAATTAACCACAAATCTATGGCTAAAAGGAAAATAAACAGAAATCATTTAAATATGGTCAACTCTGAAGACCAGAGAGGGGCCAGAAAGCTAAGAACAAGGAAAGCAGACTCTCACTTACTTCTCTGCATGCTTATGTATTGCCCAAAGGATTAAAAGAAATACATATTTATTCTGATTAACTTTTTAATTTTTATTTTATTCATTTGTTATTATTATGGGGGAGGCAGTGAACAGAGTCTTTCCATTTAGCCCTTGTTGGACTCGTACGCACCTTGCAGGCCAAATTTGCCTTGAACTTATAGCCATCACCCTACCTCCACTGGGCATGTGCTGGGATTATAAACATGAACCATCTTGTTAGGGTCTCTGCCTATAAGAAATATTTACACTTCTTACAGAGTTTGAGAGAAGGGAAACTGACAGTGTTATGGACCATACAAAATGACTGTTATCAGTAACATTAATGAACTACAGCTACATACTGATATAGAATGTGGCCTTAAGACTCATTTACTTACCAAAGAGGAAATGCATGCTAACAATTTAGCACATATTAGGTAAAGAAAACCTTGGCCATTATTCTATATCATAAGAGCCATGCCTGCTTATCTTTGTTTAGTTTTCATCATGGAATCAAATTTAGTAAATTATTGCCAACTCAGTTGGCTTGAGACAACGTCAAGGGCGCAGATCATTCCTATAAGTTTTTAGCATCAATCATGTTATTCATGGCCCAATAAGTAAAAAGGAAGACTAGAAGGTGGCAGCACACACCTTTAATCCCAGTACTCAGGAGGCAGAGGCAGGTGGACCTCTGTGAATTCAAGGCCAACCTGAATTCTAGGACAGCCAATGTTACACAGAGAAACCCTTTCTCAAAAAACAAACAAACAAAAAGTAAGAAAGGAGAAAGAAACCAGTCACTTAATAAGCACTGGGACAAGATAATGCACCTGCCTGCAAACAATTGCTTATGTGAGTGTGTGGTGATATTCTGTTTGTACTGTAACAAATAAAGCTTGTCTGAAGGGCAGAGGACAGAGTCAGCCACAGAGTTAGTCATAGAGGTCAGGCAGTGGTGGCACACGCCTTTAATCCCACATTTGGGATCTCATGCCTTTTCTCCCGTATTTGGGAAGCACACACGCCATTAATCCAGCACTAGGAAGGTTGAGACAGGAAGTGATATGGCTGGGTGGAGAAAGGCATATAAGGCAGGAAGAGACAGGAACTCACCCTTTTGGCTGAAGACTCAGGGCATTCAGTCTGAGGGTTCATGGAGACAGGATCTTTCCCTTTCAGCTGAGGAGTTGGTGAGGCAAGAAGTGGCTGTGGCTTGTTTCCTCTGATCTTCAGCATTTACCCCAATATCCAGCTCCAGGTTTTTATTATAAGACCAATTAGGATTCATGTAACATGAGTACAGAGTGGCAAATCCCTGGTCACTTGTGTCTTATGTGCTGTAGTCATCATTAGGAGTTACATAGACCTTTAGCTGTTGAGTCAGGATGCAATCCAATATCCTAGGCAGTCACTGTTAGATAGAGCTGGTATCAATGTGCAGAACCTACTCACCATATCTAGACTTTGGAATCTCTAACATTTCTCCTAGATACACTCACTAATATCCTTGCAAAATGGACACCAAAGAGGAAGAAAAACAATACCCTAGAAATAAGCATGTCCATGAATGCTGGCGCACAGACATGTTAACTGAGAACAGAGCCAAATGTTACCTTCCCTGTGGTTTCCCTGTGTCCCTCCTTCCTGTTGTCTTTGCTATGATGGATCACAGAAGTTCTCTTTCTCATGTTCTGCTGATTAGCTAGTAAATGCTCCATGCCTTCCTTGAATTCTTTGTAGTCCCCAAATCCACTCACAACCAATCAGATGTTCTAATTTTTGTGGTGGTTAAGGAAACATGGAATAGTTGGTGTCAATTTCAGTAGCATGAGCATCATTAGAAGAATTAGGGTAGATACTATTAAATCAGTTTACAGAACTACTCCAGGATTCTGGAAAGCAAGTAATATTTCTCCATGTGTTCCTTGACTGGTACTATAGTTCTTGGTCAGATGAGTATAGTCAACTATTTGGCAAACTGTATGAAACCTTAATGTTAAATAGAGTTTATTAGCTGACTGTGTGAAACTCTGACAGTAATGCAGGAGTCACTATGGAGAGGGGCTGAACTATGCCTTGGCTCTAAATTTTTTTAACCCTAGAACTTTCCCCTTTAAGGCCAACTCTGGACACTGATTGTCATAGAAAGCATCCTGAGGAAGCGGTCTTAGCTTTCCCTACCAGCTTTTGTTTGTAGATGACATGTTTAATAATTAGTCTCTTCCAGACAGTTTTTTATGTAGAATGGGACAGCAGGGCAGCAGTTCAAGATAGATGCTGATCTTTTTTTAAGCTCTTAACACAGTCCCTGAAACCTAGGAAAGCAGATAAATCTAACATCCAGATATAAAATTCATTCTGTGAGTCTTGCTATAGGTGATGTTTATAAGTGCTCCCAGCACTAAGTTTTCATTGATAACCTTACAAATGATCTCAAGGGAAGCTCCTGATATGCACTTTGCAAGGTAAAAAAACCCATGGACTTGTAGAGGCTATGAGATTTGGCCAGGTGGGCCAGCAAAGATTGACTAATGGACCGGCAAGATGGCTCAGTGGTAAGTCACTTGCTGCCAAGCCTGATGACCTGTTTGATCCTGGAAATTAAACAATAGAAGGTGAAACTAACCCCTACAAGTTGTCCTCTGACTCCACATGTGTTCCATGGCAAGTACACATCCCTACATAAAAAGTAATAAATAATAAGTAGTTCTTAGCCCAAATCACATGATAGAATTATGACCTGACAGAAGTTAGCTCACCCTGGTTTCAAATATGGAACCCAATCTAGCGCATGTAATAACTGCTGGAGGATACAGAAAGAAAAGATGCTTATCGAAGTCAGGCTAGACCCTTGCTATTAAAATTTATTTTAGCAGGGTGTTGTTGGCGCATGCCTTTAATCCCAGCACTTGGGAGGCAGAGCCAGGCGGATCTCTATAAGTTTTGAGGCCAGCCTTGTCTACAGAGTGTGATCCAGGACAGGCTCCAAAACTACACAGAGAAACCCTGTTCAAAAAAAACAAAAAATTAAAATATATGATAAATTTATATATATATATATTAAACTTTACACATATTATGTGCTATATATGCACTCTATACATGCTGAGTACTTAAATATATCCCTAGTCTAACTCCTGAAAGAGCTATCTACTATAAAGGATGAAAGTTAGGAGAAAAAGAGTGCATTTACAACAGATAAATATACCAAAAAGAATCTATGAAAATAAAAATAATTAAAAAAAAGAATCTCCTATTCAGGAGGAAACCTGAATTCCTGAATTTCTCACTGGCAGCAATTGGTCGATGGTCCTCCATTGTGACTATATGTAAGAATCTCCTGGCCAGAAAGAAATATCATCAAAACTACACTGACATTCTCTTAGGACCTTTCAGAACTGCACACCCATGGGTTCACCCAAGAGCTGGCTCTGACACAGGCCTAGGTGGCGTCTGACATGGGCCTTTTGACCAGGCTTGTGGGTGATCATCAGGAGTGAGCACTACTCACAGAGGCGAGGAATCCAAGGTAGATTCTCTTCAGCCCGACATATCCAGCCTTTGGGGCCAAGGGCAAAATGTCCAGCGGAGAGCTTTTCCAGACGTTGGTTCACAGCTCACACTTTCACAAGCCTCGCCCTGAGCAGGGAGCCAGTGCAGCAAATCACTGCTTCCTCCTCCTCCCGAGCTCCCCAGTCGCCCCAGGCTGTCCTGTTGGCTTCTGTCTTCCCTTAGCACTTTCTGTCAGTCCAAAAAAACTCAGGAAGCCAAAGTGAACTCCTGTTTGTTTATGTGGCAGCTAGCTCAGAGTCTCTGCCTAAAAATGTTCTTGGCTTTTGACAAAGCCGGCTTGGAGATGCCTCGGTGTGCTTTAAAGAGGCCACAGAGCAGCCCGGAAACCGGTGCCCTCCACGAACAGCCAATCGCTGAATTAAGACGTATTACAACAGCTGGTGGTTCAGAAACAGGGTGTTTTTGACATGTTTTCGTATCCTTTGGCTTTAGAGGAATGTAAAATCGAAGGCAGGGGCTTGCGTCTGTCTATAGTGAATAGGGTCAGATGGAAACTGACTTCGTGGAATTGTTTTTAGTTCGGAAGAATTCTTGACTTACAGTGATACACGTAATGTGGAAAGGACTAAGAGTTGAGGACATCCACTTGTAAAATAAAGGCATCGTTCTTGGCAAGTCCCTGTATTAACCATCTTTAGAAGCCTTGGGAGACACATCAAGGTTAACTCTTTGAAACCTTATAAGTCATTCAGAGTTGATGACAGTGAAAACGTGGCTCATTTTTAAGGCTAAAAGAGGGAAAATATTTCTCTAAAGGCCAAACTTTAAAGGTTCATTAATCAAGTCTATGGTGAAAAGAGGCAGGGTATCTGATGATAAAATTAGACATTAGACTGGTGGTGAATGTGGTGTGAGAAGAACAGGTGTTTACCATGGCAACCAATGACAAGTGAGCAATTATTTCGTCACTAACGGCCCTGTCCCAGTGGGGATGCTTGCTGCATTCAGGGAGTTGTTGAAAACAAGCTCCCTGCCACCATAAACTGGGCAGGAAGATGCAAGGGAAAAGCAAATAGAGAGACATCAAAACAGATATGCGAAGCCCACAGCAGAACTGAAATTTGGAAGGCATTTCACAAACTAGAGAAGGGCTCAGAGAGATTTGAGAGCGCTGCAGACACACTACTGCCTTCTTTTACCTGCAAGTTCCTCCTTTCTCTGTTCTCACTGCTTCTGTCACATCAAAGAATGTGAGGGCTGGAAATGTCTTTGGGAAAAAAAAACACAACCCTCCCCTTTGACTTGCAAAGAGCCTGTTAATGCAGGGTGTGCACAGCACTGAGATGCCAAACTCAGAGCCAGCCTTCTATGCTCCTGGCAGGTACAGGCTCTGTGCACAGACCAGGTAAACAGGCAGAGCCTTGCTGGCCTCTCAGTGTATCCTTTAGTCTCAAGCACTATCGCTGTGCTCAGAAGGCAGAGCATAGCAAGTTCAGGACCACCCTAGGTTACATGAGACCCTGTCCCAAAACAAGTGAAAAAAAAAAAAGAAAGAAAACTTCAAGAATGAGTAGGTGCGGCCATAATGAAGTTGGCTCTGGGCACTTGTATGGACTCAACTTCCTTCAGCTTGTACATCACTGATGGTCAAAGACAAGAATATCTGCCAACCTCAAACTCTAACGGACTCCAGTGCTATCTAACTTTGAAGGAGGCATGAATCAGTCAGGGCGTATCATTTCCCATGTGGCTCCTCTGCTTTACCTTAAGTCACCTTGGAAAAGAATTCACTGAAGAAGTTTGATATAGAGATGTACAACTCTCTTGAGAGTACCTCAGACTCAGAGAGAAGCTGTAACCCAAAGGGATACATCCCTGGCAGTTGTAGGCATTTGCTAAAGACAGCAAACAAAATTCCAGAAACAAGACTCATAACATGTGTGTTAACGCAGAGACTCACTGACAGTGGATACTGGGCTCTTGATTTCTTTAGAACTTTTCAACTTCAAAATAGAGACTCAAAGAAGTAGGCCACAGACCATCTGTAATCACACAGCACAGATCTCATTTTTTTTCACTGATATCTCTAGTCACTGAAAAGAAAGTAAGCAAATTAGCTTTTACCATGGTACAAGGAAGACCCGCTTCTTCGCTTTGGAGAGAAGCTAAATATACTAGGTAACACTCCATGGGCTACCATGTTTCAGCCCACAGTCTAGTTGCCACCAATCTTATTCCCAGGCTAACAATGTTAACATAGCAGAATCTGTTCTAAATAGCCATCAGTTCACATGCACATGGACTTGCAAACACATACACACACACATACACACACACACACACACACACACACACACACACACACACACACACACACCACGTGCACGTGCACACATGTCTTAAGAAAAGGTTGAGCTTGCCACATTAAAAATAATCAAAGCCTTTTTTGATGCTATTATATCAGGGGTTCTCAACTTTCCTAATGCTGTGACCCTTTAATACAGTTCCTCACGGCGTGGTGACTGCCAATCATAAAATTATATTGTTGTTATTTTATAACTGTAATTTTGATACTGTTATGAATCATAATATAAATATCTGATATTCAGGATATTTGATATATGACTCCTGTGAAAGGGTCACTCGACCCCCACAGGGATCATGACCTACAGGTTGAGAGACACTGTGTTATAATAAAGCTACTTTAAGACCTTAGCATCCTCATTAAAGAATAATGGCCAGTTTCAGTAATGCCAATCTCAACTTTAAAACTGACTCCATGATGGGTCATTCCTTACCTGGGGCTTAGTTAATCAATCTCTAGGAAGTTAATAAAACTCCTACCAGCTGATTGAAGATGGTTTGATGAACTTGCCAGGCACTTCCACTAGCACAAACTGCAAACTTAGAACTTCATTAAAGCCAAGTACAACTGCATCTCTTTTACTAGACCATGTCAAGCAAAAAATGAATACAAAAATCAAATACCCTAGTCTCAAACTTAGAGTACTCTTAAAATCATGTGACAATTACTCAGTGAGTTACACTGTATAGAAAAGGTTCAAACCAGGACTTCCATTGAGTGAAAACATCTACCCAGTTATTTGCTTCAGTATGAGATATTTTCAATAATGAGAAATGGATAATTCAAAGGCAATAATGCTGCCCACTCCTCTTGATGAATACTGGTGTGTCATTTGCTGAAAGTAACTGATGCTAGAGAGCCCCGAGCAAGGCACATACCACTATCTGTAATCCTGGAGTTATATACTCCATCTCTTCATAGAGCATCTCCTCTATCTGCCCTTGAAGGATCTTGACTTGTTATCTGGTGACTCTAAGACAATTAGGTCCAAATTCCATGGTGGATAACAAGGTGATGGAGGATAGAGCTCAACATAAACCTTTATAATCCCTCAGAGAGTCCAATGCTAATTATCTCACTTATTTTGTAGTCCAAGATGCTGCCTCTGAAGAAAATGAAAAGGTCAAAAGGAAAGATAACTGCTGTGGGATGGTCTATATGTCAAATTGCTCTGATTGGTCAATAAATAAAACACTGATTGGCTAGTGGCCAGGCAGGAAGTATAGGTGGGACTAACAGAGAGGAGAATAGAGAGAACAGGAAGGTGGGGGGAGTCACTGCCAGCTGCAGCCATGACAAGCAGCATGTGAAGATGCCAGTAAGCCACGATCCACATAGCAAGGTATAGATTTATGGAAATGGATTAATTTAAGCTATAAGAACAGTTAGCAAGAAGCCTGCCATGGCCATACAGTTGTAAGCAATATAAGTCTCTGTGTTTACTTGGTTGGGTCTGAGCAGCTGTGGGACTGGAGGGTGACAGAGATTTGTCCTGACTGTGGGCCAGGCAGGAAAACTTTAGCTACAGATAACCATGCAGCTGACATCTTGAAAACAAAAGTGTAAACTGTCTTACCTTAATAAATGTACAATGCCACCATGTGTACCGTTAAAGTAAAAGGATGGGATACAGACCTCAAACCCACGACCACCACCATTATCATTTTTGAAGATGTATTCTTATTTTTATGTATATGAATTTGGCCTGAATATATGTATATGTATTGCATGTCTGTCTGTGTGCCCACAGAGGACAGAAGAGAGTGCTGGACCCCTGGAACTGGGGTGGCAAGTGATTTTTAAGCCACCACCTGGGTGTTAGGAACAGAACCCAGGTCTTCAACAAGAGCAGCCAGTGAGTGCTCTTCCTGGCTGAGCCAACTCTCCAGCCTACTGTCAAATTTTTGTGTAGAGATCACAAATTCTAGTGTATTGCTTCAAAGCTACCTCCATGTTTTCATTAAGAAAGAAAACTAGCTTTGGCATGTCAACTGTATCAATAAATGGACTTAAGCACTCATACAGCTAATTAATTGAAACAGTGAGGTATATGATTATAACACTAAGAAGAAAAAGAAGTCCTCAGCAAAACAGCCACTGGTATAGACCACAGAAGATGTTAATTCAAAACAAACAGCCATCAAAATATACAGGAAACTTGGAGAAATGTTGATGCTAGAACTTTCCTTTGGTTGAACCTTCTAGAGCTGACTCTGGAAGTCACTTGGCCCAAATACAAATATGGGCAGGCAGAAAATTCTATTCATAGAATATTGCCAATTGGCCTTATGTCTTTTCTGATTGTGTACCAGCAACACATTCACAAAAGACCATCTGATAGCACGTCTGGTAGCTAAGCTGCTCACACTGCAGTGCACTGGCAAGGAACTCCAGCAGACAGGCCAGTAAGCCCAGCCTGGACCAGAAGGTCTTCTTTAAACATAATCTGTGATAACTTCTCTGCTCAAGTCAAGAAGCATCCGAAAAGTTGATTATGAGGATTTGGTGAATATCAAAAAGGCTAATATATGGAAGGCTCCTGAATGACCTTTCCTTAAGAACTACCAGAGACAGATGAACTCTGTTTCCAAGAACCGTGGAAAAGTTTCTCTGAGCAGGATTCAAGAGTAGCTAAACTAGATGGAATATTGTCGTCGATATTCTGGACTATAGGCGGCTTCTTTCTCTCTCAAATCTATTTTACTATTGACCAGGCAGAAACCAGGACCTCACATATCCAGGCACTTTCCATTCTGAATAGCAGTCTTGGCTGTTCTAAAATACAGGCACACTGATACAAGTCATGGCTTGAAGCACCTGTGTTACAATCATCTAAGGATGGGACTTCCTAACAGAAAAGACTCCTAAGAAAATAGTGGAATCTAATGGAGTAACCTGGTCCCACAGTCCTCCGCCATCTACTCTGATGCTAAGCCACTCAGGTATTGCAAACTCACCAAGATATTTCTGGACTTTTTTCTTCTCCACAAATAAAAAGTTACCCAGAACATTGTGAATTGGTATCACTAGTGTCCATCAAAACCCCATCCAAAGTAATTTTACATGCTGCATATGATTGTAAATCTCCCATCCAGAGAGCAACCAAAAACACTTTTCTGGACAGACATCTGCCTCTGCCTTGGCGTCTTGAGTTCACTGGATTGCCAGCCCACACCATCCTCCGCTTCATATTCAGAACCTATCACACTACCCAGAACACAATAGATGCTCAAAAATATAAACGGCTACCATTCTGCTAATTTATATTGCTTCATTCTTTCTAATATTACTTAGTTAAATCCCAACATTGAAAGTTAAATTCATTTGGTTCAGACCAAAGAAGAGATGGAACAATGCAGGCTGTGAGCCAAGTCATAACTAATAGCAAAATTATAGGTGGAACTCAGTAAGTCTACTGGTACACCATATTATAGTATGGCATAGTATGATATGGTATGGTATAGTAATAGCATAGCATAGCATAGCATAGCATAGCATAGTGTAGTATAGTATGAACATCCAATAGATTCCATAGCTCAACCTATTTCTGTATGTACAAATATTAATGGATATCCATAGTTACAATTACTATTTTAGGGTTATCAATAAACTAACAGGTGCTCTACATTGTTATAAACTTGATTGCTTTTCATATGGCTTTTGACAATTTCCATATATATAGAAATATATATATATGTGTGTGTGTGTGTGGTGTGTGTGTGTGTGTGTGTGTGTAGACATACATAAGACTGTCTTCTACTTCTTGGAACTCTGTCTCTCAACAGCTCTCATAAAGAGGAGGCATGAGAACGGCAAACAGTGGAAGATAGCTTGCTCAGACCGGATTGTAGGATGAAGATTTGGGAAGTGGAGATCAATTATAACAATACCAAGTAGCTGAAAACTCATTAGAACATCTCCAGACACCTTTGTTCTGCACAATCATGAATGAAGAAGGGTCACAAAGCACAAGGAAACACTACTCCAGGATTCTGAAAAGCCTACAAGTTTCTAAACGCCTCTGAGAACAATGACAATAATGGAAATGAAGGAAGGACTGAATCGCAGACTCACAATGAAGGCAGTTATCTAGAGGTCAGAAAGAAGGTGAGATGAAGGCACAAACTCCTGAAGCAGGCTAAGGATGTAGCTCGGTGAATAAAGTGCTGACCTAGCCTGTGTGAAGACCTAGGCTCCATTTGTGACACTGTACAAAGAGGGCATGGGAGCCAATCTTAGCACTCCAGAGGTTGAGGCAGGAAGAGCAGAAGCTTAAGGTCATCCTCGCCTACATATTGGGTTCAAAACCAACCCAGACTATAGGAAGCCTTATCTCAATCTAAAAATAAAATCTTGAAGTCAAGGAAACCCTGCTCCTCTGCCCTTGCATACCTTCTTATTCTCACCTGCATTTCTAACAGTTGTGGGTAGTAAACAAGGAGATGAGGCACCGGAGGAATCTTTAAAGAAAATACATACATGGTTTGTCAACATGTTGAATTGCTCCATGGATGCAATTGCTTGGGGTGACAATACTGGAGTTAGACATGTCCATGGGAAGAAAATTGTGACATACAAGGCCACTGGATATCATGAGGTCATGCTCCTAGAAGTATCCAAAAGGAGAAAGACTCCATAACAGCCAAAATCAAGCTGTCTCCAGAGTCTGTATATGCCAGTGGCAGCTACTGTGACAAAAGCTAGGATGTATGGAGTTATCAGGAGATAGAGCCACATGGAAATTCCATGGGGGGGCGCTGATTATGAACATGAGAATGTGTGCGGCATTGTATAATGAATCCAGGTTAATGGAGGATGAGGGCAAGGACTTACATGTGCTCATATTTGGACCCACACCTTCAGTCTCTTTCTCTTATTACAATTTCACAACCGTCTCCATTTCAAAGATGAAGCAACTATGGTGAGAAAGTTAGGCTGGACCCAAGGTTTTAACACAAGGAACGGTAAATCCATGTTCAAATACTGCCAGCGTTCCCACCTACCAGATCTGTGACCTTAGCCAACTTTTTTTCTCAGCTTCTATTTCTCCATCTGTAATAAGAGGTCCTGGGCAGATGTGGTGAAAAGAAGTAAAAATATAAATGTAATATAACAATCATCATCACTTAGTAATGGTCTAACGGTTATGGGAGCTAGCCAGAACTTATTCAGGATAACATGAGTCACAGCTAAGAAATTAACTCTGGTCTGCGAAATGCCATTCTCTTTCTACAGCACAAGAGAATGAGACTTATAAAGTCC
Source organism: Peromyscus leucopus (assembly GCF_004664715.2). Lineage (NCBI taxonomy): Eukaryota > Metazoa > Chordata > Mammalia > Rodentia > Cricetidae > Peromyscus > Peromyscus leucopus. The sequence goes on along the minus strand of NW_023505615.1, from coordinate 6,858 downwards.
AAAGGGGAGAAAAATGAGGGTGTGATGATGCACACTTGTAATCCCAGAGTTAGGAAGTCTGAGTCAGGAGGACATGAGTTTGAGGCTAGTACAAGCTATGTAATGAGACCCTGTGAGTGAACAGAAGAAGAGGAGGTGGAAGAAGTGGAGGAAGAGGAGGAAGGAAGAGAAGAAGAAAGGAAGAAAGGAAAAGGGAGGATGGGGGCCACCACCACACTACCAGGAAGAGAGGAGAAGGAAGAAGAGAAGAAAAGTGAGGAGTAAGATGAGAAGGGAGAAGAAAGGAGAAGGAAGAGGAAGAAGAGGAGAAAGAAGAGAACTATGATGAGGAAGAGGGGCGGCAGCTATAAGGAAACTTTTATGTTACCTTTGAGTTTGGCTAAAACCAGAACCTTCAGATGTTATATTCATTACAGTTAATGGCTCATTGATACATGGCTTTAAACCGTATGGACATTAAGTAGCTATAGGAAAGAGCTGCAAAGAAAACTGAGGAGAGAGACCTGATGGCTTCCAAATCTGGCCCCTCTGCTAGAACTATTAACACTCTATCACTTATTCTCCAAGCTCTTCCTCTGAGCCAGGCCTCACAAAGGCAAGGTGTGGTGACAGAGAGGCCGGGCCTGTGGAAACTCTTGACATCTGTGAGTCTTTTGTGAAAGGGCACGTCCGGAGTGTGCCTGCTCTCAAAGCTGTTTTCCAAGGTACCCAGCAATCCCCTTAATGGACTCCACCTGCAACCACAGCTATTTATAGCAGTGTCCTCTGTGTGTTTTGTTAAAACCTCTCCATTATATTTCTTCACTTTGCAAGGCTATTTCTTACAGTTGGCCCATTAAATTTTGCCTCCTTTTCCTTCTGATCTGCATTCTTGGAAATCCATGGTAGACTATACAAACAAAGCACAGGATGATAAAAATAGTTCAAAGCCATAATTTGCCCTCTCTGTTTTTTCTTGTGTTTTCTATAAGTACGATTTTCTATAGCTTTGCCTTCCTGGAAACTGAGATCTGACAGATGGTGAAATCAAATGAAGGACCAAAATGGAGGAGGTCTAGGAAAGTGGCGAGGCAGGCATCTCGGTCTGCTTCCTGGGTCGGGGAAGCAAGACAGGCTCCAGACTAAGCAAAAACAGAAGGAGAAGGAGACAGAAAGACCAAAGAAGCTGAACTGACTAATTAAGAAACTAAAACAAGTTTACCTGCAGAAAACAGTGATGCTAATAGAGACAGAGATCTGTCAGTGATGAAGCAAAAGTTGCCAGGTGTGAGTAGCATCACGCATCATGTAACATGGTAGTCTGTGTTCTTGCACACACTTCCAGAGGGCTAGCAGCTAGTGTTTGTTCTCTCTGTCTCTGTCTGTCAGTCCATCTCTCTCTCTCTCTCTCTCTCTCTCTCTCTCTCTCTCTCTCTCTCTCTCTCTCTCTCTCCTAATGTATGTGGTGTGTGCGATATTGTACATGAGCTTCCAGGTGTGCATACTTGTGTGCACACCCATCAGAGCTCAGAGGATTACATCCATGTCTTCCCTTGTCCTGTCGCTCTCCACCTTATTCCCTTGACACAGGGTCTCTCTCATTGAATTGGAAATTCACCTTTCCAGAGAGGCTGGCTGGCTGGAGAGCTTCCAGGACCAGCTTGTCTCCACTCCCCCAGTGCTGGGGTTATATGCACACAGAACTATATCCAGCTTTGTACACAAGTGGTTAGGAATCCCATCTCAGGGTCTTCATGCTAACACAGAAGCACTCCTGTTCACTGAGCATCTCCCTAGCCTCAGTGGGCTGTTTTCATCAACAGCTTTGTAAATTCTGTTAATAGCTCTAGACACAGTTTAAAAAAAAAAGAAAGAGAGAATAATGTTTTCTGTCATTTTATGACTATATTTTATATCAGCAAAACTACATCTTTAAAAGATGTATATGTTTATATAAGCAAAAATAAATAAATTTTGGAAACGATATGAAATCTCCCTGACTGTGAAACCCTGAAGTCCCCTCCCAGCTGAGAAGCTATTGGCAACAGGTCAGTTTCTTCAGCCCCTGGTAGGTTGCTAGGCTCCCTGGGGATGGCCCTATACTCATGCACATACGACCAGCACTGAGTAAACTCCGTGGGTTTAAAGGAGAGAGCATGAGGTGCTCTGGAAAGGTGATTGGGCCTTTAAGAGGTGCAGGAAGGGAGGGGGATTTGATCAAACATTCTGATGTGGGAAATCTTCAGACTATAAATTTAAAAGGTAAAATAAAGATGTGAGATCTTGAGCTGTCTGTGTCTATCTGTGTGCAATCAGAAAGGGACATTGGACTGTGGGACCTCCGGGCTGACTGTTTTAAGTTCTAAGTGTCCACAAGTTAGGCAGCATGATTTTTATAACGTAGAATTCAAAGCAGACTGAACGGTAACCTCAGGGCACAGCCATACTTTTTAGGCCATAATCATTTTAAATTTCTTTTTCGTTGTTTCTGTTGCTTCTTTTTGAGACAGAATCTTATTGTGTAATGCAGGCTAGCACAAAGCTCTCTAGGTAACTCAGACAATGCTTCTGCCTTAGTCTCCCAAACTTCAGGATTTCGGGGCTGCCCAGTGTCTGCTCAAGCCACTTCTCTTCTCATCTGATTTTGAGTAGAGTTGTTTCCGGAAGAAAGCTGCTCCCTGGTTTTGGTTCATGTGCTCTCTGGACAACTTCCACTCTGTTAGTCCACATTGCCAAGAAACCTGTCAACATGCTATCGAAAGTTAAACTTCTGAGTAGGCACAGCCTGTGTATGCCACTTGTGAAACAGGGAACACAGACTGCACACAAGGAGTTCCTGTCTGTATGCTCATTCTCAAACAAAGTCAATGTGATTGTTTGTTTCTTGAGACAGAGTTTCTTTTCATAACAGCTCTGGCCATTCTGGAACTCGCTCTGTAGGCCACGCTGGCCTCAAACTCACAGAGATCCTCCTGCCTCTGCCTCCTGAGTGCTGGGATTAAAGGTATGCACCACCATTGTCTGGCTCAAATGCAAAACTTTAAAGCACATAATAGGTTCCTTCTCTATATCCTTGTGTTAGCAGGATATGAAGAATCAGTTTTTTCAGGAGAGAGAGACTTAGATAAAAGTTTTTGTTTGTGTAAGATAAATGGAATTTATTAAGTCGTAGGCTCTGGTGCCTTTTTCATTTGATCCCTCTCTTGATCCTGAGTTAGATAATGTCCCATTGTATAAGCAATAAGATGTGGCTTAAGGAAGGTGAGAACTTTACCCAGGGTCACACAGACAGCAGACAGCTGATCAGGAGCCATGTTAAGGTGAGTCTTGATCCACAGTCTGAATGTATAACCCTTCACAAGTTTGCATACCTGCACAGAATGTACACATGGTTTAGTGCTTTGAGGACATGATTATAGATGCCTAGATAGTTCTTAATGCTGGGACTGTAGAAGTAACCCCATCCTGCTCCCCGTAGCTCCTGATCACAGTGCTGGATCACTTAGCTAGTTCCTTCTGGTGTCAGTATCACCTTGGAATCTAGTGTGACCCATTTATAACCACCACAGTATGCACCCACACTGTCATACCCAACAGCTCTTTCATACCATGTGCAACTCCACAGAGATTCCTCCATCTTCTCCAATCCTGCTGCAGGCTTTCCTGAGTCTTACAAAGACCGCTGCAGTCAGATGGATGCAGGACAGGAGGGCTTCAGAGCAGAAGGCTGCTACGAGCTTTAGGCCTTGGGAAGAACAGGAGAATGAATGTCCACGCTGCGTTTCTGCCTCTTGCCCCTGCTTCTTCCCCTTCATCCTCTCTGTGCATTTGACATGACCCATGTCAGGAGACATGGTATTTCAGGGCTGTCAGCCCATGGCTTCTGCAACTGGAAGATATACCACACCATCATTTAGGGATGTGTTTGGGAAAGGGAACTAAGGAGAGCAGCATCCCAGACAAGCATACTTCTAGATCAACCAAATGTCACTAAGGAGCAGGGTCAGGTAAGGACATGGAAGCACATTCCCAGAACAGGAATCATGTCTTTCCAATCACTGTGGATTTTCCCTGAATGTTCTTTCCCTTCATAGCCCTATCACAATCTCTCCTAAGAACCTCATAGTAAGCTATCTCAAAGAGTACTCAGCTAGGAAGCTGTGTCCCATCACCACCACAGAAGTTTCTTCTCTTAGAATCCCCAGACCACAGAAGATGTTGGCTCTGCTGGGTCACTTTTCATTATTGACTTTCCACTGAGAACAGTGTTTACAACAAAATGCTCTGGAAAGAGAGTTCAGATCTGAATCCCATGAATATTCCCACCAAATATCAAGAGTTGTGTTCCCAATAACTGCTTTCTGAAATGGTTGAGTTCAGAATTTAATTGAGAGGGAAGTGTTGGCCAACATGCTGTGTGTTTACTTCCTCATCAGAACCTATGCTCTTCATTTCAGTGCTAGAATAATGTCCTTGGGTGGAAGATGATGCAACATGCTTTTCCTCTTGAGAAGTCAGGAGTAACACACTTGCCCCGTTTCCCACGGCCTCCCAAAAGCAGGTTCTTAGCTTCCCACTCTCCTACTGCCTGCTGTCCTGGGTCCTCTTTTAGTGACTGTATTGGTTTCATGCAGGACCAATGAGATTATATATGCTAAAACAGGAAGAACCAGGGTCAGACCATATGGATGTCAGAATGAGAGGCAGTGGCTTCATTCTTGCCTGGAGCTAAGACAATTTTTTTTTGTTGATTATGCTACTTTATTATATCTTTACCTGATAAATAAAAATACTGCTTTGAATATACACATGAGGTGTTTAATGTTTCTTATATTTTCTTCCATTAAGCATTTTAACATTAACATTGTTGAATTGTGTTGACAAAAGAGTACATGTTGGAAGTACATCATCTACCTTTGGACTTGTACTCAGGAGGTGGACACATGAGGATCATGAGTTCAAATATATCCCTGAATTATTACTGACATCCAAGCCAAACTGAATTACAAGTGCATATCTCAAGGGAATTTGTAAAAATATGAAAAACAAAACAAGGAACCACCATTTCACAGACAACCTTACTTGCAAAGTATGATCACACACTGCCGGATATTTAAATAAACAATGGACCACTTAGATGATGTGGATACTATTCTATACATTACAGCAGAAAAATACCTACCTTTATGTAAAAGCATAAAGGAAGATAACAAAAGCCACAGAAGGACTGTAAGGACGACAAAATAAATTTCACTTAATGGATTTGCCATACATACAGCACACTTTAGTATCTGCCTCAAATGTTTCAAAATAGAAACCACAATTCAATGATCTCCACCAACAGTCTTGAATGGATATGGTAAGTGATTTGCTTCCTTCAAGGCTACAATGAAGAGCTAGGATAATTTGTGTTTGTTGGATAATACAAAAGGGTGAGTAAGCCTTGCCAGTACCTATGCTAGTGGGTACCAGCATGGAGTCACATGACTACACCACACTAGAGAATGGGACTCAATGGACTAGTTCACTGGACTCTCCAACAGGATACAGTGCATCAGTCTAGACAGACAGACAGACAGACAGACACACACACACACACACACACACACACACACACAGATAGAGATGGGGGAGAGGGCGGGCTTTCTAGGTTGTACCTTTATGTGCATTGTTCCTTCGTTTTGAACAAGGACTGTGATATTTTTACTTTGTCCTGAGTCTTACAAATTGTGTAGTAAATCTTGGAAGGTATGTAGCACTGTGCCAAGCATCTACATAGTGCTTGTTAACAGAAGGTTTAGAAAACTACTGCTAATAAATGTTCACACCCAATAAAGGAATTTTAAAATTACCATCTATCTCTAATCTCCTCTGAGCCTCTGAAGCAGACAGAGGACCAGTGTAACATCCATCTCAAAAATGAGAACACTGGGGTTTTAAGATGTCTGGAAGCCACCAACCCATCATGGTAAAATGGGCATTCTCAGCCTCAGCCTGCTTCTGTCTGGGTATCTGCTCATGAGTGACCTATGGAGCAGCTGGGTAGCCCTCAGCATGGGATTGTCAAAATTAGCAGGTGCCAGGTGCCAGGTGCTGTGTGCCTTGGTCTTGCAGCTACATAGAGAAGTCCCACCCTTACTCTGCATTTCTTTTCTTTTGCAAACTTTACAAAAACCATAAAACCAAAGATGACTCCTAAGAAGCAGTCATCTAGCTCTGATTCAGGTCTGTTTACCCCATCCTTATTTCCAGTTTCCTTGTGGGGCAATTTGCATGCAGCCCTCAGATTTATGCTCTTAGTGGACTGTGGATTTACAGAGCACTCGCCCATCCCACCCCCCAAGGCACAACACCTCTCCTGCAGCTGTCAAAACCACCCACTCATCCCCACTGAGCACTGAACAGTTCAGTGAGGGAAACTCCTTGGAAATATCACCCGGTTTTGCCCAAGAGGTTTTTGCCCAATTGCCCAAGTCCTGGGCATAAAAATGCCAAGTATAATGTGGAGTGAAAAACAGAGGTCAGACTAGTCTAAAGGGTGGAGCAGGAACTGTAGCCTGAGATGAGGGGTCAGAGCATGCTGGCAGCCTACAGGCTTGAACTTTCCCTGCTGAGCCCTGGCCCTGGAACACTTAATGATGTAGATCATCCGACATGCAAGTCATGCAGTAAAAAAGGGGTGTTCTTGAGATTGATCTTAAGTACCACCACCCCAAAAAAAATGTTTTCCTAGTGACTTTTCTTTATGTGTTTATTATAGAAGATGAGCGTGGAGTCAGTGGCTAGAATATCACCTAAGCAACCATTGGCATTAGTTCCTGAATTGGAAAGCGTACAGATTAACTGCTGCATATGCTAAATGTAAGTAATTTATCACTA
>NW_023505614.1:0-29879 GCF_004664715.2 Peromyscus leucopus | reverse complement strand
GTAGTAGTTTTGCTAATTTTTCAAGTTAGCATGAAGTTGATCGGTTTTCTTATGGCATTTTCAAACATGAGTATCATTATATTTTGTTCCTTTTCATCCATTTCTGCTCATGTTCCCATCCCCTTGCTTTTGCACGCCTTTAATCCCAGGACTCGGGAGGCAGAAGCTGGCAGATCTCTGAATTTGCAGCCATCTTGATCTACAGAGTGAGTTTCAGGACAGCCAGAACTATACAGAGAAACCCTGTCTCAAAAATCAACAAACAAACAAACACAATATGTGTGTATATAGAATGCTTTTATACTGTGTATCTTGGGGGGGGGTGTTTGTTTGGGTTTTTGTTTGTTTGTTTGTTTTGTGGGGGTGTTTTTTTTTTTGTTTTGTTTTGTTTTGTTTTGTTTTTTTGTTTTTTGAGACAGGTAGCTGTCCTGGAACTGGTTTTATAGACCAGGCTGGCCTCAAACTCATAGAGATCTGTCTGCTTCTGCCTCGCAAGTGATGAGATAAAGGTATGAACCATCATTGCCCAGCTTATACTGTATATCTTTTGATTAGCTTTCTGTTGTAAAAAATTCTAATTTTTACAAGTTTTTGATATACATTATTTTTCATAGTTATAATAACGTGATCAAACACCCCAGTTTTGAATATTTGCTTGTCTACATGGTCGTGTCTAGATCCTGTCTGGGTTCTTTGATATTGATATTCCTTGTCCCATCAAAGCATTTGTGTGTGGAGACACTGAAACCTGCTAGGTGGTTTTCTCCCCTCGGGAACCCTCTACCCCCAGATCTTTTACTACAGACAAATCACCCTCTGTCTTCTTCTGTGTGCTTTTTGTAGCTTCAAATTCCTTTGGGCCTCTGCCTAACTGTGAAGCCCTGGGCTCAGTGTTCTTTCTAACTGCCTCCTTGTAGGTATTGGATAACAGAATTCTGGATCATGTTCAAAATGGATGCCAGCTTGACCAGCACTATGGAAGAGTTTCAGGACCTGGTGAAAGCCAATGGTGAGGAGTCCCACTGCCGCCTCATTGACACGACGCAAATGTGAGTGTTCTGGTGGGTCCTTTGAAGCCACCTCCCGCCGGTCACCTGAGCTGGGGTGCTGGGCCTCTCATTCCCTCCACTTCTAAGAAGTTCAGACAGGCAGCTTCAGAGAGCCCCCCCCAAAGATAACTTGACATTTAGTAGGAAAGCAGAGAGGCCCCCAAGGAGAAGCTGCAGGGCCTGGAGTAAACAGCCGAAGGCAGCCAGACCTTGCTAGAAGGTGTCCAGCCCATGAGAAACCGAGAGCTCAGTGTCTGGACTAGGGCCTCATTCGTCGTTGGTGCAACGGGCACCCCTGAACTTAATGGACCAGGCAGAGAGTTAGAACACATGTAAATGTCTGTGAAAGACCACTAGAGTCCCAGCGCTGAGAAGGAACTCAGGGATATTTCACACCATTCTTTGAGTTCCTTATTCACATGGTTGGCTCACTCTTGAAAATGAGCCCTTCTTAATTTGGGGAAGAAGGGCACACATATTACATGTTGGGGTTTTTATGTGTGGTTAATTATTTTGCAATAATACAAATTCCCCAAATACAGAGTTCTAGAACTGCAGCATATTGGAGAGATCCAAACTCCTGTTTTTGCCTAGGGTCTGTGACTGGCCTGGGCTCTGTGACTGGCCTGGGTTCTGTGACTGGCCTGGGCTCTGTGACTGACTGGGCTCTGTGACTGACTGGGCTCTGTGACTGACTGGGCTCTGTGACTGGCCTGGGCTCTGTGACTGACTGGGCTCTGTGACTGACTGACCTGGGCTCTGTGACTGGCCTCGGCTCTGTGACTGACTGACCCGGGCTCTGTGACTGGCCTGGGCTCTGTGACTGACTGGCCTGGGCTCTGTGACTGACTGACCCAGGCTCTGTGACTGGCCTGGGCTCTGTGACTGGCCTGGGCTCTGTGACTGACTGGGCTCTGTGACTGACTGGGCTCTGTGACTGGGCTCTGTGACTGACTGGGCTCTGTGACTGACTGGGCTCTGTGACTGACTGGGCTCTGTGACTGACTGGCCTGGGCTCTGTGACTGACTGACCCAGGCTCTGTGACTGGCCTGGGCTCTGTGACTGGCCTCGGCTCTGTGACTGACTGACCCGGGCTCTGTGACTGTCCTGGGCTCTGTGACTGGTCTCTCCCTCATCTTGTTATCACCGCCGCCATCTATTTGACACAGCTATGATGCGCCCTGGGGCAGAGACGGAGCTGCACTCGGAGCCCTGTGTGTGACACCCATGCACAAAGCTCTGATTTCAAAGCTGCACCCCACAACCCCAAATCAATCTGTTCATCCATCTGGGTCCTCTATACTTCTCTGCTTGGACTTACACAACTTGATAGATAAGAGAGATTCATTTTTCAAAGTAACAATCTTTTCATTTTAAAGATAAAAAAAAAAAAAAACCTAGAGCCCAAAGCCTCTTGAAAACCTTAGTCTTCTGCCCCAGTATTTTCTAGCTGAATTTTGTCTCCCAAGGTTTTTCACCATTATTCTTTAGAAAATGTTAGTAGAAGATATTGCCTGACTTGATGTGTTTAAGGAATTGCAAGTTATGCTTTCCTTTGTCATACATTTGAAAGTCTTGAATACAGAGAAGAAGAGGTCTACAGAATTTGTAGCCTTTCCCAAACATAAAATCAAGGAATCCTTACATCCTGAGCCGAGGCTGTCAGAAATGCTGATTTAGAAACCCAAGCTTGTGCCCACTGCCTTCCAACACTAGCTGCTTTCCTCTGCTTAGCACAAACCAGAGATTAAGAGTCTGGGGTGCGCTGTGAGGATGCTGAGGAGTCACTGGGTCGGTATTCTCGGCTCAGCTAGGTTATATGGTCATTTTCGTAACTGGGGCCATGGGAGGAAAGTGCCTTGTTTCTGCCCAGCTTGACCACAAGCTCCTACCAGTGATTCCTTGCAGCAGAGTGTCTGCTGTTTTTCTCTGAGCTTGTCTGAAAATTGCCCTCCTCTTATGATTTCCACCAACGGTCCCATAACCCTAACAGGAATGGAAGAACACACAGAGGCATCAAAAGAGTAGATACAGTAAGGCCAGAGGAAGGGCCAGGACCAATGCCCATAAGCGCCCCTTCCCACTGTCCTCTTGTCTGTCCCTCCTGCTGCATGCAGAAGACCCACTTCTTTGAACTGTTATTATGGGGAAAAGTTGGCTGGGAGAAACTCGGTTAATGCATCGTTTACACCGAGGGGAGCTGGTCAACTGCACCTTGGGAATTCTTGTGGGTCACGCCAGTGTGCTTACTACTCATGCAAAGCAGTAGTAGCTTATTCTTCTCCTTTTCTCATTTACCCCAAAAGTAATTCTCGAGACTGGTCCAGGAAACTGACTCAAAGGATAAAGTCAAACACCAGCAAGAAGCGGAAAGTCTCCCTGCTGTTTGACCATCTGGAACCCGAAGAACTGTCTGAACACCTCACCTACCTTGAGTTCAAGTCCTTCCGAAGGATATCTGTACGTAGCCCAGGGGCAAGAGGAAACCTACTCTGGGGAGCTTGCGAACATGGGCAGAGAACGTCCGCCGCCAGTTGCCCTCTTGACCCAGTGTGACCCCTCTCCCTGCCCATGGTGCTGGGAGACTTCCCTAGCAGGCATCATGGGATCTGGAAACCCAATGCCGTCAGAATTCCTGTGGCTGCCCATGCTCTGCTTCCCCGTGTCACACCCTCTGTGCCCACATACCACTCTAGCATTCGTTCAGCCTATCAAGATATGGCACTGGGGAAACACACGATATCCTGCATGCGTGCCTGCAAATGAGGATTCGCGTGCCCTTCACCCCTGAAAATCATTAGACTTTTAGAAAATTGTTTTTATAATTAAAAAAAAAAAAAAAACAGAAGAAGAGAAAAAAATGGGGACTACATTCCCTAAGAATTAGATTCCAGCGTAGGCTTTGAATAGCTCTGGGAAGTCCAAAAAGTAAAACAAATGTGACCAATCTTTCTAAAACATACCTAAATTCCTAAAATGGTGCCCACACGGCCAGCATTCTGGAAGCAAACTGCTGACCAAGCTCACGCTGTTGGAATAGCCAAGCAGGGCAAAGGTGGAGAGAGGTGAAGGGAGAGGATTCATTTAACCATCAGTAACAGGGAGAGATCCCAGCACATCCTGTCCTCACTCTAGTCCTCACAACTACCTCTGCAGGGAACCCGAGAACACTATTCCACACAAGAGCACTTGTCCCCACCCAAGGGAGCTTGCCATGCTGCTAAATGCAACATGCTGTCACTGGCCAATGTGCTTTCCTGAAACCTGGCGCTTACTCCACTCAGGCCCCGCTCCACCCACAGGTACTGGTTCAGTTTTGCTCTGACACCAGCTAGTATCGTGCTGCCTGCCTCTCAATGACCCGTATTCCCCAGGTGTAGGATGGAGGGCCCGAGGGTTGACTTGAGCAAGGTCTGCACAGTTTACTAGAGTTGGAGTTCATGTCTCCCAGTCACTCAGCACCAACTTATTGAGCCAGCTGCTGCGTGTGGATGGAGATGAGCACACCAGATTGCAGAGGTTAGGTCATAGCTTCTCCCATAACATTGATATCCTGACTGCCATCGCCCAACCAGAGACCCGGGAGCTTCCCCTTGGAGCTGGCTCCTAACACTCCCCCGTGCTAACTACCCAGTTTCCTCATGGGCACCCTCAGGCAGAGTGCTGGGCCCCCAATGTGAGGCTCCAGCTTCAGGTTTTCTGTTTAGCCCACCTGCCCTGTCCCAAGGCTAGACAGCTGAAAGCCTCTGAAAAGAGGCCATTATCACCCTGGAAATCAGAGCTCTGCTGGAGAACCTGGCAGAGCTGTCCCGGGCCTGCAGGATGTCTGCTTGGTGCCAGTGCTCAGCTGCAGGAAGGCAGAAGTAACAGTGAGGGAGAGACTCCGAGCCAGTATCTCCGAGCTGAATAGTGCTCTGTTTACAAACAGAAACTTCAACCTTGTCCCTTTTGAGTGGCATGGCCCCTTCGTAGAAGGCTATTTTGGTGGGTTCCTTGTTTGCTTTTTATTTTTCCTAGGCAGTTTTCGCAAATAAATAATTTTCCCTCCAACACTGGGGAAATGTGTCTCCGCTGTGATTTGTTTAACTCTTTGTGGGAAAGTTATATCAAATCTTCTCTTTTAAAGAGAACAAGAGATTGGACCTATTTCTAGTGAGAAGGAATATACTGCATTCACCAGAATGAGGGTGACCACTTCCTCTCAGATCCAGGAAGAACGTGGCTTTCTGTGCCTGTCTCATTGCTCTTCTAAAGAGTGCTTTTGTCCCACTCAGATGTGTCCACCCACCAGCAGTCACAGCACCACGGGGTGGAGATTGGTTAATGGGCATCTGGGCATCTGTTTTATTTAGGCAAGGCAGGCATTCATATTCTCTCTCTCTCTCTCTCTCTCTCTCTCTCTCTCTCTCTCTCTCTCTCTCTCTCTCTCATTTCTTTTCCACCACTCTACAAGTCTAACAGGTGTCAGCAGAGGCTGGTTGGAGTGGCCAGTCTTCATCTGGTTGGGATTCCCAACATCTCTGCAGCACTAGAAAGGTAGACCGGCAAGGCATACATTGGCATTTAGCTTGGTCCTGATGCTTCACTCACATGCTACCAGCCATTTCAGCTGCCTGCACTGGCTTTCAAAGTGCAGAGTTCAGTACAGCACCAGAGCTTCCCATAGGTGTATCCCTGGAGACTAGGTTCTTCTTTACTGTTGAAGCTGAGAGACTCTTGTGGCAGGGACATGTCAGTTATAATCATCACTTAGAGCGGACAGTCCAGGATGTTTCAGCCTCACACACACACAGCCCCATTGTTACCCATAGCTAATACAATGGACAGGTTGGGCAAACATGGTCACTGTGTGTTTATTTAGCTGTGTCCCAGGTGCCCTTCTCACTTGGCCCCTGCTCAAGGTGGTTCAGACAGGCTAGTGCTAGCATGGCTTTCCTATTAACACCACTTCACATTTGTGCAGGACTGTGAAGAACAGAACTGCTCCCATCCCGTGTGTTATCTTGAGTTTAGAGCAGGCTCATGTTCGAAATAGGAGGTTTCATGATCACAGCTTTTTGTAGACAGCAGGTGGAAAGAGAAAGGTCCTAGAAGGAGAATTGTGTTCACAAACTGGAGATTCACAGCTGGAACTAACAAACATTTTCTACTATGCTATGCTCTATTCAGAAGAGAGGGAACACCATCTACTCAAGTATGTTATTTGGGTTAATTGATGTGTACTCATCCTTCTGTGCCTAATGGACTTCATATAGAGAGGTCCCGATGTGAGCTCCCACACATCACTCTTTTGGGCCTGGAACACAGATGCCAGGAAGGTAGCCACAGACTTGTTTGCCCATACTGGTTCCCAGCCACCACTGAGCAGAGCTGATGTGTCCCTCAGAACTCCAAGAATACCTGATGGTTGTCTTTTTTCCCTCCAGTTCTCTGATTATCAAAATTACCTTGTAAATAGCTGCGTGAAGGAGAACCCCACCATGGAGCGGTCCATTGCCCTGTGCAATGGCATCTCCCAGTGGGTACAGCTGATGGTTCTCAGCCGTCCCACCCCGCAGCTCCGGGCAGAGGTCTTCATCAAGTTCATCCACGTGGCTCAGGTGAGTGGCCAGATGGAGACAATCATCCCAGGCCATGGGGTGAATGACTTAGCCCTTTCACCCTGAGCCTAGCCTGTCAGTTATGCCCCCTCGGACCCACAATGGGGTTTGAGCACCTTCTGCTGCCTCTTGGTCTAGATGGGCAACTCTTCTGCTTTCTCACCCAAGAGCAGTGTAGAAGGCCACATGGGCCATCTCAAGATCAGGACTCAACGCTGTAATGGTTTTTCAGGAGACACATTGTTTTCTCATAACTAGCCATATGGCAAACAGATGGGCAGAGCCAGACCAGCCTGAGTTATATCATAGGTCCTTGGGTTGAGGCTGTGCTGATTAGCATCTTCAGTGTTTGAGGGACAGAGATTCTAACTTCTCTTCCGTGACTATTATCCTTTACTGGCGTAAGCATCTCACAGTAGAATAATATCTTAGCCTCAGTAATAACCCTGGCAATAGGATCAAGGCAATAAGATTGTGTTTATTATATTTTCCAACTTGGGATGCTCTACACCAGTGTTTCTCCAATTTGGAAATGGCCTACCTGCTCTGATACTTGTTAGAGAGACAGATGAGGCGAACTCTCTAAGCCTACCCCCAGCCTAGGGAACCGGAACTTACAGGGTTGGGTCCAGAAGTCTTCGTTAAGCATGTACTCAATGATTCTTGGAAACCAACAGTTTAGATGGTAGTCCACAGATCAGATACCACCGAAGAGGGGCAAATGGTCTCCATGCTGATCTCAGATCGGGTCTGAAGGTCAATGAGAAGGGAGGAAACTGCAGCTCCTGGCTGTTCGTCTAACAGTTCTACGGGAAATGTGCAGTATAGAGATGTCAGCTTCTAAGCACCCCCATGTAACGACATGTACAGTGACCATGCTGTCATCTGTCCTGTGTCACAGAAGCTCCACCAGCTACAGAACTTCAACACGCTGATGGCTGTGATAGGGGGACTGTGTCACAGCTCCATCTCCAGGCTCAAGGAGACAAGCTCCCATGTCCCACATGAGATCAATAAGGTCAGTGAGCTGTCTTCTCTGGGGCCCTTAAGACTACACATCCCTTGTCAACACAGTTAGGGACCAGTGAGGCATACCCTAAGGAAATCAGGCTGGGTGAGTCACAGACCTGAGAGTGTGTGTGAGATTCCACCTGGCCTCAACGTCACTGTGCCCCTCTCTGCCAGACCCCTTATAATAATGTGTGCCCCTTTCCTTGAGTCTACAAGGCATCGAATGTTCCATTGCTGTCCTGGTCATCAACTCCGTTGCCCAGTTCTCTTCAATTAAGAATGTATTCCCCAAACAAACAGAAGTTCAGTCGCTCATAGTGTGTGCCAAGTGCAGTGGCAGCCTGGAGCACTAGCTTACCAGAACTCTTGCAGACTTTCCAGGCACTTGAATTTCCAGAGTTGGAAATGCCCTCTTTAGATACAGTATTCTTGAGAAGAGCCTGGTCACCGAGCTACACCCTCAGCCATTTGCTGCAGTCTTATAACATGTTTTACACGGGATGATTGTCCTTAAGTGTCTCGTGCACTGTCCTACATTCTTAGTTATATGTCACAGGAAATTCTTTAATCTCTATGGCAGAGGGCTGCTAGTATAGGTACTGCCCACCATCCACCATGATGTCGTGAGCTGTGCCTGGCATGGGCTAGCTAATGATGGCTGTTTGAGCACTCTCATCTCGTGTCAGGGGACTTTACTATCCACAAACCACAAACAGCCTAAACCAGAGCAGGACGGGGGTACTCTTATTAGGGAAAGATTCCTGAGCCTCAATATCCCTATCCATTTATCCCATGTCTTCATCCTCTTTTCAAGGAGTCCCTCTTAATTATCCCTTCCATCAACCATCACCTTTTCATTCTCTAACAGTTCTGCTGAGACCACACTGAAAAGATCGCTTATGTTTCAGAAACCATGGAAACACTAACAAAACTTTACATATCCTACATCCCACTGTTCTTCTCACCTTGTGAGTTCACAATAGCTCACACTCGCCAGCAGCATTTGACAAAGGGGTGGGGTGGGGGGTCTCTTGCTGTCTCAGAGTGACTGAGCGGGCATGGTCCAAGCCTCTACTTTCTCACTGCATGATAGTTCTTGATAGATACAATGTTATTAAAAGAATTCGGCATAGTGTCTAATATCGTTATTATATGCGAGAACACGATGGGCGAAGCCACTCCACATCTCCACTTCTGAAAAGCTGTCATCATCACACTTGGGGAGGGGGGTTCTGTAGCCCGGTGTATTTGAAAAGACTGTCTCTGGCTGCTCCTTTAGGCATAGGCCCACTTTGAGAATCTTGAGCCACAGAGTAGTAACCTGCACTACATTCCTGCAGCTCCCCAAATAAAATCCATAGCTTCCCGGGAGCAGCAGCAAAGGCAGCTCCTGCTGACCTCACATGCCAGACATTATTCCACACCCAACTTCCGGAAGCTTTCACAGACACCAGGGAAGGCAACTTGTGGCTTGGAGTCACAAAGGCACTTATTTTCCTTGTTATGTTGAGTGCTTATATTAGTTCTAAAAATAAATCAGTTGAATATAAAATATAACACTTTTTGAAATGAAACTATGTAGTGATATGGAGGAAGACATCCTTGGTTTATGACTCTACTCTGACATCTGACGTAGCTGGAGTTTGAATTTGAGAGTTGTAATAGCTACAAATGAGATGTATCACCCACTGCCCAACAGACTAGGGATGGGCTGAAATCATGGTGGACATGAGGGTAAGCAAGGTGGCTGGTGTGGGCAGCACACTAGGTCCCACAGGTGTCTGTGACCCTTCCGTTCTGCTTTGTAGGTTCTGGGTGAGATGACTGAGCTGCTGTCTTCATGCAGAAACTATGACAACTACAGACGAGCCTATGGGGAGTGCACCCACTTCAAAATCCCCATCCTGGGGGTGCACCTCAAGGACCTCATTTCCCTATATGAAGCCATGCCCGACTATCTGGAGGATGGGAAGGTGAACGTCCAAAAGCTCCTGGCCCTTTACAATCATATCAATGAACTGGTCCAGCTGCAAGAGGTGGCCCCACCACTGGATGCCAACAAGGACTTGGTGCACCTGCTAACGGTGAGATCCCCATGGAAGAATAATTACTAAGTGCCAGCTATGTACCAGGGGCCATTCTACTGCTCTTCCCATATACTAACTACAGAGTAGAACTGCCGTTTCCTCTTTATGGATGGGATACAGAGGCACAATGGTCAACTTCCCAGAGGAGCTGACATTTATTAAGTACAAGAGGCCTCAATTTAGACTTGAGTTGGGGAAGGGGACCCAGGAGGCTTTCTTTTAAGCACTGTGCCTGGCAGATTTCTAAGGGTGTGCTTCTACTCCTGCAAAAGCTGTTCCTAAGCTCTCAAGGCAGAGTTGATAGCAAACCAGATGTAAGCCTTGGTCACAAATGGAGACAGGGTATTCTCATAAAATACAGTATGACGGGGGGGGGGGGGTAAAAAGCAAAACAAAACAACAGCAACAAAAAAAAAACAGCCAAACAAAACAAAACAAGAAGAAAATGAGCAACTCTTTGGGTCCTGCTAGTTTCAGCTTAGATCTCTGTGCCTGGACACATCCTAGCCAAGGGTACGTTTGGAGAGTGGAGATCAGGGTTTGTAGTGGGTGTGGGCTGAAATCAGCTGCACTTCCTTCTAAATTTGTGGTGTTTCAGTGTGCCAGCTGCATGAATGTGGGCCTATACTCTCTAAGCCTGCTCCTCTTCTATGAACTCTGAGGAGGTCTTGGGTTGATTCAAACCTCTTATCCTAAAATTACACAAGTTGAAACTTGCTTCTCTGATCATAGTAGAAAGAATGGTGGCCATGGTACCTTCCTACTTCACAGAGCATGTTGATGGAGCCACAGGGTTCACCCACAGCTTGGGTGCAGTTTTGGAGTTCTTTTTCTTTTATGAAGTGACTTTGGCAGGTCTCTGGCCTCAGGCACCAATATCAATTCTATGTAGATGCATAAGATAGTAAACCACAATTAAAGAGAACATCTTAGAACTTCATCAGTATTTGAGAACACTTTAACAAGAACAGATTGCTGTTTTCCCTGTCGAAATAGCAGCCAAACTTTCTGATTTTTAATTTTTTATTTGTGTGAGTGTGTGTGTGTGTGTGTGTGTGTGTGTGTGTGTGTGCATGTGCGGGTGTGAGCAAGCCATTTCTCTTCTTCCAGCTTTATGTGGGTTCCAGGAATTGAGCTCAGGTCTCCAACCTCCCACAGCAAGTGATTTTACCTGCTGAGACATCTTACTGGCCCCTACTTAGTGTTTTAAAAACAAACTGCTGAGTCTGGAGAGGTGGCTCAGTAGTTAAGGACACTTGCTGCTCTAACAGAGGACCAGGGTTCAATTCCCTGCATCCACCTGGTGATTCACAACCATCAGTAAATCCAGCTCTAGGGAATCTAATGCCTTCTTCTGACCCCTGAAAGCATAAACCATGCCATGCTACACATACACGCATGCAGACAGAACACTCAAACATAAAATAAAACGAATAAATCTAAAAAACAAACAAAATCCCCGCTAAGCACCAAGAAGATGAACCACTGGGAAAAAAATGCAACCAAGCAAAAAACCCTCAGTTCTGGTAGAGGTAGAGTGTCCTAGCAATTAACCATGTTCTGCATCCCCTGCAGTTATCCCTGGATCTCTACTACACTGAAGATGAAATCTATGAGCTTTCCTATGCCCGCGAACCAAGAACCACAGAGCCCCGGTGAGTTCCTCATCCTGGCGCTCCAGTAGGACAGGGCTTTGAAAGCTTGATTCCTCCTCAAGAAGCTGGCCTCCAGTTGCTTACTCAGCATATGTTTGTGCTGTGTGCTCAGCTGTGTGCAAAGCACACAGAGAGCTTCTCCACATACGTGTGACACATAGTTCTTAGCCATGAGCAGCTTGTTGTCTAGACGAAGGGACCACTGTGTGAACAGGAAGTGACTGTATACCTAAGGGGGGTGGGCTAGAATCTGCCAGGGGCTTACAAATGAGAGGGGCAGCATCACGAGACACAGTGCTGTTCCCCCCCACCCCCCACCCCCCGTCAGCGTCCCCACGTCTCTTTTCTAAGACTGGGTGACAGCAACAATACTCACACTAAAGAGCAAAATTTGTGAAACTTTCTGCCATGGTCAAACGAAGAAATTTCATTGGCCTGTGATGCTCTGCAACAGGAAGGTGCTGGATGTTTTGACCTCCTATGCCCAACAGGGCTCAAAACAGCACCAAGCCCTGGCTTTGTACACAGTAGGTCCGTTGCATGCTATCTGAGCCTGCCTCTCTTCCTGGCAAGTAAGCAGCAGGATTATTCCCATCTCCTGAAAAGCTTCCCAACTCCGCAACAAGGACTTGAGGGAAGGGAGTTGTCTACACACAAGAAATCATTTTGTTGTTGTTGTTGTTGATTTCAGGTTGCTAAGTGACATTGCCTCTATAGAATGGTCAGGAGGGTCCACATCCAGGGCATTAGAGGCATTTCAGAAGAAGGGTCAGCAACTTTTTTTTCCATGGGAATTTTAATCGGGGCCAAGTTTCAAATGATCAGCAATAGATTCTCTCTCAGCATGTGCAGACTGCATTTCTTCCTTGTGCATCTTGCTGTCTTGATTTGTTTTTTTCTCATCCATCTCTACTGAAATGTGACTGGAGTACAGAGGCAATTGACATGATTCACATTAGCCTCTGTTGATAGGTCTGACAAGAGATTTCCTGGAGAGGGATCTGGAAGTCAGGCCCACAACACTTTGTTTCTCTGAGAAGAGAAATGATCCACAACTGGGGGTCACATAGGGAGCACTTTAGACAGCTGCGAGCCAAGCCAAGATTCCGACTGTGTGCGCGCTCTTCTTCTTCCACGGCACACAGCCAGGTGTCAGGAAAGGAAGGAGCCCTGTCGCCCTGTATTAGTCACCAGGGTTTCCCTGTTCCATTGCAGCCACTAACACCTTCGAAGCCACCGGTTGTAGTGGATTGGGCCTCCGGAGTATCTCCCAAGCCGGACCCAAAGACCATCAGCAAACACGTCCAGAGGATGGTGGACGTAAGTACCCATTTCAGCAGACAAAATCCCGGTAGAGCCTGCTTTGATTTTAGGATGTGGGGAGGAGAGGGGGCCAGGATGACAGAGACAGAGGTGGGAATGCTGGAGCTCATTCCCTTGGGACACAAAGCTGCCTCACTCCACACATTGTGGCCATAGTCGTTTCAGAGGAAATAATGTCACCACACTGGTCTCCAATGGGGTGGGTTTGCCTTGCTTACAGGCCCATGCAGGGGAACATGTGATTAAAAGTTATTGGTTAATATGTGGCAAGGGCCAGCGTGTAATAATGCAAACATGGAGAACAGGACACTTGGCACTGCTTGGTCTGGCTACCTGCACAGGAAGCAGATGTGTTTCCATGTTGTCCTTATACAGAACAATAAGCAGTACAGGGATCAAGAATGTAAACAGAGGCAGAGTTTTCCTGTTCCAACCGCCTGGTCCCAAATACACACGCAAAAGCTTTTTATATTAAGTACAAAATGCTCGGCCAATAGCTCAGGTTTAGTGTCAACTAGTTCTTACATTTAAATTAGCCCATGTCTATCAATCTACATATTGCCACGTGGCCAGTGGCTCTACTGGTCCTCTGGCACCTTGCTTCTTGGGGCAGCTTGCTTGTGTCTCCCCAACCCCATCCTTCTTCATCCCAGTCGTCAGTTTGATTGTCCCGCCTAATTTTATCCTGCCTTGCTATAGGCCAAACAGCTTTATTATTAACCAATGAGAGTAACGCATACTCATAGCATACAGAAGGATTATCCCCAGCACAAGGAAGAGAGCACTTCCAATTGGGTTAGGCCTTGAGCTTCCCAGGGAGGCAAACAGCGCCTTGCAGGGAGAGCAGAGTGGAGGGAGAACTCGCCCATCCTCTACCCAGTGCAGTAGCCAGTGTGTGGACAGTTGATATTTACAGGTTGGGAGCACCTGGGCACCCTGTAGTGGCTGGGGCAGCAGAGTCCTGGGATGTCCCCTGCTGTGCCAATGCCACAGTTTAGGGGGAGTATGTCTCAGGGCTGCTCTTATTCAGGCGGTTACCAGTCTTTTACGTATTGCCCCCTTGTCATTTAGCTAAAGGGAGAGATGATCAGTTTCCTTCAGTAAATGAAAGAAACTCTTTTTTTTTTTTTTTCCAGTCTGTCTTCAAGAACTATGATCTCGACCAGGATGGCTACATCTCTCAGGAGGAGTTTGAAAAGATCGCTGCTAGCTTTCCATTTTCCTTCTGTGTGATGGACAAAGACAGGTGAGGATGGTGTGGGGGACTATGTAAGGGGTCCCTGAGGAACTTGCAAACACGTGTGCTGCCAGGCTTCTGTGATTTATAAGCCTGGAAGAAAGAGCCGCCGTCAAGTGAAGGCCTCACTCCTTTAGTCCTGACTGCAGCAAACCACAAAACCCATGCACTCTCTGAACAGTTCTCACAGGAAGACTCCCAATGCCACCAGCTTAGGAGGGAACATGTGGCCTTCCTTTCTGCTTTGGTGTTACAAATCATGGCAGCGACTCACGGTTACAGCAACGCTCTCTGCATTTTCCTCGTGGCCCTAAAAGCTTTATCCTCGTTCTCAGCAGAAAACCAATGCATGGCCAGTGGGCTCTACAAGCGTCCTTCCTGTCTCAAGCCAGGTGCAGGCATGAGGTCTTTGCTTTCCTATACACACCTCCCACACCACTTCCCTTTCAAGTCTTGAACACACTGATCTGTTTGGCTGTTTGCCAGGTGTGACGAGTTGTCACACTGCCTCGCCTTCTCACCCCATGCCATCCCATGTCCTTACTCTGAGGGGAACTCGAGGAAGCAGCCATAGGAAGGACAAAAGGAAAGGTTAGCTCCAACGGCTGGAAACCACCCTTCCTCTACTCACCCCCCTGCCTGTCATTTGCTTCAGGGAAGGTCTCATCAGCAGGGACGAGATCACAGCCTACTTCATGAGGGCCAGCTCCATCTACTCCAAGCTGGGCCTGGGTTTTCCTCACAACTTTCAAGAGACCACCTACCTGAAGCCCACCTTCTGTGACAACTGTGCTGGCTTTGTAAGTTGTTCTTAGGGCATCAGAGTGGAACTTGGCGTGGATGCGTTGCGGGGGGGGGGGGGGGGGGGGTAGTGTACAGTACAGGACAGTTTAAATAAGTAAGACAGAGCCTGGCGGTGGTGGCGCACACCTTTAATCCCTGTACTCGAGAGCAGAGGCAGGCGGATCTCTGTGAGTTCGAGGCCAGCCTGGTCTACAAAGTGAGATCCAGGAAAGGCTCAAAGCTACACAGAGAAACCCTGTCTCAAAAAAAAACAAAAATAAATAAATAAAAAAATAAATAAATAAATAAATAAATAAATAAGACAGGCACAGCCTTAAAATCCTTACATAATCACTCCAGCTCAGAACTCAAGAAAACACCCAGAAAACATAGTCCTCGATTGTATGGGCTTGCCTGTATCTAATTTCTGCCTTTTTTCTTCCCTGGTGCATTAAAGGTCTGGGATAAATGGTACGGAAATGTGGAATTTGGATATACCTTTTAAAAGTGTTATATTGCTGTTTCAAATGTTAGAAAATAAGAAATAGGAGATGTCTTTCTTCCCCCTTCAAAAGAAATTAAATTACAGGTGTTCTATTAGGTCACTCCACACCCCACAGGGTAGCCGTGGTTAAATTCAGTATGTCACAGAACAAAATGCATTGGGAGGGAGACTTATTGAGAGGAGTGAGGAACGAGAGAAGGCTAAAGGAGGATGGGGTAGAGGAATGAGTATTATTAGAATGCATTATATACATGAGGGAATTTGTCCAAAAATAGATTTTTAAAAAATCTTATCTCAGAGATTACCTGAGTGCTGTTTGCCCTCTGTCCCAACCCAACTAATAGTTTCCTCAAAACCCAAGTTTATGACCCAGGACTACACACTCAGTCCTCAGGGTGCCTATTGGTCTGGGCTCATCCACATCAGGCCTGCAGAGTGCTGGACCATATAAGCTCTTGCATAGGTAGCAGTTGTCTCTGAACAGTGGCTTCTTGTCAGAGGACTAGGACATGAGAAAGCCACCAGTGTCTACCCATTGATAGACAGTAGGATGAAGATAATGAATGCTACCAGGGTCTATCCATTGATGGACAGTAGAACAAAGATAGAGAATGAATGCTACCAGTGTCTACCCATTGATAGACAGTCGGATGAAGATAATAAATGCTACCAGGGTCTACCCATTGATAGACAGTAGAACAAAGATAGAGAATAAATGCTACCAGGGTCTACCCATTGATAGACAGTAGAACAAAGATAGAGAATAAATGCTACCAGGGTCTACTCATTGATAGACAGTAGAATGAAGATAGAGAATGAATGCTAAGGTGGAGCTTCACACTAAACAGATAAATGACTTGTGTCATATTGTTTTCTTTGGCTTGTAGCTCTGGGGAGTGATCAAGCAAGGATATCGCTGTAAAGGTAAGTCTCCGCTTTGAGGAATGGGGTCACTTCCCTTGTCTGAAAAGCTCTCCTTGATTACATTTTTTGTGCATAGTAGCTGTCCATTCAGTCCAAACTTTCTTGGCTGAGTTCAGAGCCTCGTGTCCAAACTGGTTTCCAAAGAGCATCCTAAGCCAAGATGAGGGATGCCTATGAGACCAGTCAGGTAGTTTCCCTCCACAAGACCCTCTCTTTGTCTCAGTTGCTCTGGAAATATGGATGGATGGCTGTGCTCCTTGTAGAAACATGGAAAGATAGATGCTCAAGGAAAGGGAATCTCCCTGGGTAAGGTTACTACAGGACCAGTCAGGTTTTCTTTTTCAGCAGATACCTCAGAACCTAATTTTCCAGGTTGGCATCTCTTCTCTTCATGATGAGATGCTGCTGAGTTCTGAAACTCATTGATGCAGTGATGACAAGCTCTGGGACTTACCAAGGGGATTAAGAATCAGGAGGTGGTCTTTCCTAGATCCCTTAGGAATGTCAGGTGTGCTCGCTCCAGAGGCTAGACCAACTGAGTTGGACAAGAGGGCAGTGCATGAGTTTGGTTGTGAGAGAGTCACTGGAGAAGTGAGTGAAAGACTTCTGAGCAGAGTGTCTTGCCACAGACTGCGGGATGAACTGCCACAAGCAGTGCAAAGATCTGGTAGTGTTCGAGTGCAAGAAGCGAGTCAAGAGCCCAGCGGTGTCCATGGAGAACATCAGCTCTGTGGTGCCAATGTCCAACCTTTGCCCACTGGGAACCAAAGATCTGCTCCATGGTAAGCAGGCCCTGGGGACGTTTGCTGTGGGTAAGGGTCAGGTTTGGCGGGTAAGAAAAATCACCCCGTGATTCTT
This sequence comes from Peromyscus leucopus, assembly GCF_004664715.2. Classification (NCBI taxonomy): domain Eukaryota; kingdom Metazoa; phylum Chordata; class Mammalia; order Rodentia; family Cricetidae; genus Peromyscus; species Peromyscus leucopus. The sequence goes on along the minus strand of NW_023505614.1, from coordinate 12,846 downwards.
ACTTCCAGTTAGCCTTGACCTCAATTGCTACGCCATGGCTGGCTCATCGTGGATTTTAACTCTCTGAGTGCTGTGACAGAGTGGAAATTAGACTAAAAAGAAAAGTCATCAGGTGCTTCTGGGCACCTACACCAAGTGCAGCATCCCATGTTAATTCTCTTCCTCTATCCTTAAACCCAGACCAAGGATGGGAAGGAGGAAAGATAGCGAGAATGAATGTATAGCATGCATAACATGCAGTCTGAAAGTAACATATTATGTAAAAGGAATAGCTGTGTTCAGAAGTGAAGACTAACATCTCCATAGCTCAGAAACGTCTGGAGAACATACTATCAGCAGAAGCTGAAACAATCTTAGTAGAAGCTGAAACCACAGGTCTTCTTGACTCCGTTTCCAGAAGGAAGCAGACACTGCTGAGAATTTAATTTCTGCAGTTTAACAGAGACCACTGTGCACGAAAGTAACCAGAACCAGACTCATTGCTAACAACTGAGAAAGGAGCCTCCAACACAATGTGACTGGACTTAGGGCTTGCAGCCGGAAATAGGCTTCCCTAAGGCAAGGCTATGCACTGGCTCAGTGACTGTGCATCATCCCTGGTGTTCTTCCAGAAGAGGATCCCCACCCGTTAAATTAACACCCTGCCCTGGACTGAGAACCTTGAGAGGTCAGGTGAAGAAAAATGACTAAAATGCTAAAATCAGAAAAGTAAATACAGAAAAAAAAAAAAAAGGGAGAAACTCTAGAGATCTGGTTGAAGATTAACCAAATCATTCAGGGACAACCTGAGGCTAAGCCAGAATTGTCACAGCTAACTCTGCATATGGCAAAATGCAAGTAAAGAGTGACTCGGAAATAATTTGAAGCAAATAGACTGGAGACTCCCCAGGTCTGCAGGGCAAAGAAGTAGAGAGAATGTCTCCAGCTGGGAGAAATGACAGCGTCCCGACATGAAGCAGGGTGGAAGCCAGTGAAGGCCGAGTAGGCTGAGGGGACACAGATGTGTACATTAGAGGGGTCACTGTGCCGGGCTGCTGGGAAAGCCTTCTTGGAGAAGGTGAAATTTCAGCCAAGTTTCAAAGGAAAGGTGGTGCCACGTCATGAGGAAGATGAGGAATACTCCAGAGAAGATGGCGGATGGAGCAAAAGGCAGAAAGGGTGTAGGCAGTGCTGCTGGGATGAGTGAGGTGCTGTGGTGGAAGTGAAGGCGGAGGTGAGAAGTAAAGTAGAAAAGCAAGTAGAAGCCAGTCAGGCATGCTGTAAATGCCAGGCGGAAGACTGGGCATTGTCCCTGTTCCAAAACAAGCAGCTCTTACAACAGAGGGGTAGAGTCCTCAAGATTCATCCTCTGGATTTCTGAACACCTGGAGTTCTACCTCAACAATAGGGGGCATAATTTGGGAAGTTTGGTTGGTTTAAAGTGTAACTGTGTTAAAGTCAGGAAAGGGAGGGGGGTTCAAGATGGCGGACCAGAAGCACCTGACGCCTGCTTCTCAACTGGAGAGATGGCTCCAGAGGTGAAGATGCTTGCTGTGCAAGACGGGTGGCCCCAATTCAATCCCTGGGACCCACAGAAAAGTGGAAGGAGAGGGGCCTGTGTGGAGGCCCACAGAGGTTTCCTAGTGAGATCTGAGCTTGCTTTACCCAGCAGGGCAGCATTTAGAGGATTGCTTGACCATGTGCATGGTTACTAGGTGATTGGAAGGGTCTGCACATGGCTGAGCTAGAGGGTGGTCTTTGCTCCACCCCTTGGCATTCCTATAAATAGCCCTTTAGAAGAGACAGAAGGGGCCAGCGGAAAATGATCCAGGCCCTCCGGAGGCTATCCTGTGTTTCTGTTTCTCTCCCCTCTATCCTTCGATCTAAATATTTCTCACTTCACCTTCCTCAAGAGTACCCTGTGGGGGGAAAATGGAAGTAGGTCTCCCATAGGCCTGGAGAGATGGTTCAGTGGTTGGGAGCATTGGCTGCTCTTCCAGAGGACCCAGGCTCATTTCCCAGCACCAACATGGCAGCTCTCAACTGTCTTTAACTTCAGTTCCAGGGAACCTGACATCCTTACACACACACACACACACACACACACACACACACACACACATATATATATATATATATATATATATATATATAATGTGCAGGCAAAACACCAATGAATAATTTTAAAAAATCATTTTAAAAATGGAAGGAGAGAACTGAATCCAGAGTTGTCCTCTGACCTTCACACATAGGCCATGGTGAACACACACACACACACACACACACACACACACTCTAAAGTTTACAACTTGTTTAACAGGTATATAACACATTTTTAGATAGAATGGAAAAAACAGCAGCAGGATAGGGAAAGGTAAGACTTAAGAGACCCGGGTGGCTGTGGTACAGGAATAAGGCACCTTGATGCCTGATGCCTCAGCTCCAGCCACAGGAAAGGGAGTTTCTCTGTACAGCATGAAATCAAGAGTGCCCTGGCAAACTTGTCAGTGAGATGCTGGTGAGCCTGGCTAGTGGGGAATTGCACATCCCTCATAGGCTTTTACCTAACTAGACAACTAACATGAGATCTGTCCAGTAGCCAGCTTTGGGAAGAATGCACATCATCTTCTGAACCTCAGGGATGCTCTACTCAGAAGGCATCTGGAGAAAGGACCTGTCGTCTGACTCTGGTCTGCTCTGTGGGTCAGAACACTAGGTTATTCCTACCTCTGGGATTTGAAAGATAGTCCACTGAACTGGTCAACAGGAAGTGGCCCTGTGAACCAGCCTTGGTTCCGTGGAGTGACTCAGTATGTTTGAGTCAAATTTGCTGGAGATTCTGCATTGTACAGGATGGACATTGTCACATGAAAAAGGAAGGGTAAAGAATATAGAGAATGGGTGGAAACTAATAGAGGATGCCCTATGCCTTCTAGCCTCCAGGCATGAAACACACAGGCACATACCTCTGTACACAGACACAAAAGAATCCCTTTTTAAATTCAGCAATAAGAAAAATGTATCATTTTAATATAATGTATATCCAAAAAATAGAAAAACCTTTCTTATACATAAAATCACTTCATTCTCTAAGCTCTGGAGAATAGGATATTTTTCACCTCCATCTAATGAAATAAACAGAATCCAAAATGTATTTATTCATAAATGGTGTATAGACCCTAATTACTTTGCATGGAGCTCAAAATTAGTGCTAAACCTCTGCAAAAGGTAAACTTGGATGACCGCCAGTTTATCTGACCACCCATCTCAAATGCATCCTCTAATCCTCTACTTTCTCAAGAAATTACTCCTTATAGTTAAATTTTCCAGGCTGAGTCTCAGTAAGGGATATTGGCTAAAAGAAAAATCTGATGGCTAGTTTGTTTTGAGCCCTGCAGAATCAAATAAGTGTGAAACATTTTAGAACACACTCCACAAAACTAATCCTGCCACCTCACCGTTAATCTGTACCAATCATACATGTGAGTCCCTCAGAGAGTTCCCACTGTCTGTCTGCTTAGGTAACACTCCCGGTACCTGGATCAAACTCTGAGTGATAGCTCTTGCCCTGGACTCCACAGAAAGCATTTATAGAACATTCTGTCTATATGTTTATCCTGCCATCTTTAGAAGTGCTTAGGAAACCTTGCTACATCGAGGCAAGGATTCTAACTTACTTACAGAACAGTAACTATCCAGGTAACTTTTGTGCAAACAGAAAAGGATGCTTTGGGGGCTCAGGGGATGGCTCAGAGGTTCAGAGCACTTCTTGCTCTTGCAGAAACCTGGATTCAGTTCCCAGCACCCACATGATATCTCACAACCAACCACCTATAACTCCAGTTCTACAGGTCCGGAAACCCTATTCTGACCTCCAAGGGCACTGCGCGCGCACGCACGCACGCGCACACACACACACACACACCCACACACACACACACACACACACACACACACAGGTAATACACATTTTACAAATCTTATTTAAAAAGGTAAAAAAAAAAAAATGTTCTTTCCTTGGTGTGGGTGAATCCTGACACTGAAACCCTAGGTTTCTACTGCTACTCCTGCCTGACAATGCATGTCCCAAAACAGAAGGTATTTGGAAGTGGAACTCCAGAAATAAGGAAGGTCTCGTTTCAAACAAATGTTGAGAATCTTGAGTTCATCATGGTCTGAGAGCACTAACAAATGTATCTCTCCACAGCACCTGACGAAGGATCTTTCATATTCCAAAATGGGGAGGCTGTGGACCACAGCGAGGAGAGCAAGGATCGGACCATCATGCTCCTGGGCGTGTCCTCACAGAAGATTTCAGTTCGGCTGAAGAGGACTGTTGCCCACAAGACCACCCAGACAGAACCGTTCCCGTGGGTTGGCGGCGAGACGCCTGCCGGTCACTTTGTGCTGTCCTCCCCACGGAAGCCTGCGCAGGATGCTCTTTACGTGCTCCCCAGTCCCCCGTCGCCATGCCCCAGCCCAGTGCTGCTCCGGAAGCGGGCTTTCGTCAAGTGGGAGAACAAAGAATCGCTTATCAAGCCCAAACAGGAGCTTCACCTCAGGCTCCGGACCTACCAAGAACTGGAACAGGTGCCGCCCTTCTCGCCGCCCCCCTCCCTTTTTTAGCTCTCCTGCTGAAGTAAAATCCAATAGCGAAAAAGCATAAGAGCGAAGATCCAAATCAAGTTGATTCCTAGCAAGTTAAGTTAAGCAGACAAAAAAAAAAAAAGGAAGAAAGTTGCCAAATGTAGGTAATATAAGCCATTTTAGTGTCAAGGAAGAGAGGAGACATTAGCTTGAATGGTGTTTATTTTTCCTAAGGAATGATTGAATGATTTATGCCCTTTTCCCTCAGACATCAAGATTTGCATGTTTGCAGGCCGGTTAGTACATGACCCACCATCCACCTAGCTTAATGTGCTTGTCTTAGCATACAGTGAAGCCGCCCCCCAGGTTCCAGGATGCTCATCATTGTTACCAGCAAGGTTCCTTCCCTGCCAGGCCCCCAGGAGAGTCAGAGAGCTATGTGCTAGACATTCGTGACTTGATTTGGTGACTGGAATGAAGAGCATGGATGGTATCAGGAGGAACACGGGACAAAGAGCCACGGATTTTCTGGAAGAAAGCATGTCTTTTACTCAAAGTACCTTTAAAACGCATGTCAGCAAACAAGTTAGTCAGAAGGTAGCCACACTTGGGTTGCCTTAGGAAGCGAAACTGCCTAAAGTTACCCTTTAGAACAATAAAAGAAATCGCGAAAAGGGAACATGATAAAATAGAAGACTTGGGTCTGAGACTAAGACATTTCTTTTTTGTTTTGTTTTGTTTGTTTCTGTTTGTTTTGGTTTGGGATTTTCAAGACAGGGTTTCTCTGTGTAGTCCTGGCTGTCCTGGAATTCACTGAGTAGATCAGGCTGGCCTCAAACTCAGAGATCTGCCTGATTCTGCCTCCTAAATTCGGGGATCTAATCCCAGACATTTCTTATGCCGGTTGTTAAACTCTGCAACCTGGTTGGTCCTCTGTAAAAATACAGGACTAGGAGTCCATGCTGAGATTTCAAATCTGACATGCCCATCAAAGGTAGCAAAATAGTTGTGAAAAATGCTATGAGAAACACGTGAGAGAATAATTCCCACCCAGCTACCAGAGCCATAAACCTTGATGTTTTATTAGCTGCTTCTCTTTTTTTCTTACCTGCATCACAGAGACAGGTCAGATATGCCTGGGCTCTAGAACTATGTATGTGTTTGCACTTTCTGCCCCTCGAGAAAGTTTACAGCCAACACCTGTTTCGCCGGTGTGCATGAGGATTACGCTGCCCTATTATCAGACAGCATTCTATTGTCACACAGCAGTATCAGGCTCACGGCAAGCCCTCGATCTCACATAAGCTGGGAGAGAGCACTAGGTAATTCAGCCTGAGAACCCAGAGGGGCCCAGTTAATCAGACACTGCACCTATGTCTTCTGACACCCAGGTAAGTCAGTCTGACATGAGGATATTTTCCTTGACACCAGAAGCCTGGCGATTACCCAATGGCTGCCCAGTGAAACTGTGGGCTGCCAATAGAACACTAAATCCCCATTTGAGGTGAGACAAAAGTCTTCCATCAAAAAGGCATATTAGTTATCACTATTGGGGTTGTGAACCTAGGTTTAATTAACTATAACATCTCATTTCACAGAGTTTTGAGGTACTGCTTTTATTGTTCACAGCAGGCCAGACCACAGACTACTTTCTGCTTAGTTACGATGCCCACTACACACTATCCAAAGGTTGTGTCTTCCTCCACTCACTTCCCAAGAATGGATTATTCTGTCTGCTAGGCACTCACATCTGTGATACGATAACAAAGAGTAATTGCTATTTGCACATGTCCATGATAAAGTGTTATTTTATACTCACAGCTAAATAACTGCTTTGAAAATAGTTTGTAATTCTTAACCACCGTGAATAGGAGATGCCAATCAAATCGAATACTCTTGATGCTGTACGTGATTTCCCACTCACTGCCTCTCTATTAACATGCCCTATTCTCATTTCTCTTTAGGAAATAAATACCCTGAAAGCAGATAATGATGCCCTGAAGATCCAACTGAAGTATGCACAGAAGAAAATAGAGTCCCTTCAGCTTGAGAAAAGCAATCATGTCTTAGCACAGATGGATCGGGGTGATTGTTCTTAATCCAGAAATTCAAGAAGAGAATCTGTGGACAAGTATCCTGGGATCTCACTTCAAAAACTGACTGCAGAGGTTCGGGCAACTTCAGACGATGTCTTGAAAGGGGGAAAGCCAGCCGCTGTTTCTGGCGTCATTGTTTTTTACCTAAAATATTCTTAATGTGAGTCATTGGTTTTCAGTCAGTGGATCAATGGGAAGTTCAAGTTTGGTAAAGCTTTGAGCATTCATATTAAAACCCTTTGCTTTCTTTACTGGAACCAATACCAAACTGTGTGCTAAAATAAGACCCTAGTTTCCTCATAGTGTCTCAGGCAGCCCGCTTTACTGATTTGTAGATGAAAAGTCCCTGAAGAACCAATGTGCTGCCTTCCCCAGGGTTTCTGCAAACTTCTACCCAAGTCTGCTCATCATGGAAACAAGACCCTGAAAGTGGTGACTTGGACCTGCCTGCATTGTTTGTGACACTGATCCCTACCTCACTACCTCAGATCTGACCAAGAGCCTCCCTCCCTGTCCTTCCTCCCTTGCCCACCCCCCCACCCCCTGACTTCCTCCCTTGCTGGTAGGCATATCAGCATATCTACCTAGAAGTGAACTCCTAGACATGTAGCCTGGTTTTAAATCCAGGGCTTTTTAATTGAACTTGACATTATCCAATTGCAGGTCAACTCATAGCCCTAGGTCTTAGTGATCACGAAATACAAAACTAAAACTCACCATCCACAAACAGCAATTACCATGCCATACACAGCTAATTAGATAAGACAAATGACATAAACGTGTTTGTTCATATATTCTCTAGTGGGTACACTTAAGAACCCGTGACTTTTGAAAAGAAATGGTCTGTGGACAGTGTTTAATTCTTTATGCTCAAGTTTCTCTTTTTAAGTAAACTATTATGAGGTTTTCTTTTGAACTGAATTTGTGCTTAAACTGTTTCACTTTGACTATCTAGAAATAAAATAATCGATGTGAGGGCTTTAACAGCTGGTAGCATGTACATATGTATAGAATATGTATATACAGTATCAGGCATGCATGTAGCTTGGACTTTCTCCTTTAGAGAATGCAGATGTGAATCAAGTACCTTTTAGTAATTTACAAATTCACAAATACAGTTCTGTTCATTAGAAGACAAACTGCTAATGATGTCAATTGTATTGTTTTGCAAAACCATGTGTAACAGTCTCTGAGTATTTATCATGAAAGTTAAAAATCAATGGGTTTGACTTGTTGCCTGGGAAGTTATTCATAAACTTTCCTGTCAGCTTTTTAGCTTTCAAAAAACATTTCATCTGAACATGTCCTTTTGGGAAGACTTTGCTTCCATGCTTGGGAGTCTGGCGCCTTGCTAACTTGTAATCCATACACAGGGTGAACAATTTCCGAGAGTGCCATCTCACAAAACGAGTTCCAACCCTACAGCCAACAGCACTGAGTCTCCACAGGAGTGTGAACTGTATGGTGCTGCCCCCTAAAGTACTCAGATCACTGAAGTTTATCTGATGAAAGACCACTGCCCATCTGTGTACCTTTGCGGAGTTTTAGTGACAAAGAACTGACTTGTGGTGAAAGTTTCACTCGACTTTAATGAACTGCTTTACACACAATGTTGTCCTTATTCTAAATCCAAACTCAGAAATTCTCAAAGCATAGCTACCACCTGGTACATACACCTCTAGCAGGTGTAATATTATATGGAACAATTACATGGAACAATTATGAGTAATAACAGACTCAAAATATGAGTAATGACAGACCTCAAAATTCATATTGTTCACTATGGATAATTTCCTCTGCTACGCACCAGTACACGTGTATAGCTCAATTTTTTTTAAAACACTTTTTCTTATTCCTCATGCCTGATAAAGATCTCCCAAGGAGCTTTTATGTACATAGCCTGTAATATAGGAATTCAGAGGGCCTAGGTCAGTGATGTCATGGCTAGATGATCTTATGTCCTGCAGTATCAACAGGAAAGACACCAGGAGGCAGCATTCCAACACAATTCTTACAGGCCAGCAAGGACAAAAGCTGTCTGGAGTCTGTGCTGGTGCTGTTCCGGCCCGTAGGAGCGGGTGGGATCTGCTGACACAACCCGGAACCAAGTTCTGCTTATCATACTAAGTGTTGTTTACCATCCTGCTTGAAGTGTTTGGGCAGGCGCGTGTCTGCCAAAACAAGGGCAGATGCTGTCACTAACAGCGATGTCTCTTCCCATCTCCTCTGGTGACTGACTCACCCCCTTACTGACCACTTGTGAAATTCTGTCTAAAGGTGTATAATGTAAACGCTGCAAGAAAAAAGTGTACAGACTGTAAAATTTTTGATACCTACTGTAAGTTTCCTTGTCTGATATTTATATGATAAAAGACATTTGGATCCCTATAACTTCAAGGTCTTGTGTTAACTTCATGTGCTTCATTTGAATTTTTCTGGAATTCAAAGCAAAACTACTCCATTCTATTAAACAGTTTTCTTGGGGGGATAAGAGGAAAAAACAAAGATAACTACAGTATTTCTTACGAAATTACTCTAACAAGCTGACCCTGAAGGAAAGGTGCAAATTCTTATCCACCCTCATTCCTAATCCGCAGGTCTCACTGTAAGCTGTCTTCCTCACATGGTAAATGACATTTTCTGTCTATAAACTCTTTTGACATTATGCTCGCTCTTTGCCACAAGTGCCAGTAAATGTTTTTGAATTAGATGCTATGTATTTTCTTTTTAATGAACAAGTTTTTCTAAATCTATGGAGTACAGGGAAACAGCTAACAGCGGCTTCCCTGTGACTCAGTTCACGGGCTCAGACAGCACTGATGTTCTCAGCCCAGAGGAAAGCTCAGTTACTAACTCAGAAATTTCTAGTAAGATCCTGTCCACAGGTGCTCATAGGTGCTACAAGCTGGACAAAGACATGGAAAAAAGGGGCAACCAAAAGTGTAAAAATAGAAAAAGCATGAAATTTAAAAACCAAGAAACAAAGAAAAAGTATCCAAAAAGGTATTAGGTTTTAGAGATCAGTGAAATGCCATTCATCATCAGTCTCCATGTACTCAACCCATTTATAACACTCTCATGTGATGACCTTCCACCACAAATGTCCCAAGTCACCACAGTGCCAGCACAGGCGTCAAAGAGCAAAGAGTCTGCAAACAAGTTCTGAGCGAAGACTATCATAATAACTCCACCTAAGCAACAGAGCTTCTCTCTGCAGTGACCTTCACGGGCTGGGGACACAGAGCTGGCTCCGCTTGGCTGTGACGTCAGGGGTGCCCAATTGAGGAAAGACTGCCGAAGGCTGCAGGGACAACCCCAACAGCACTCACAAAAGGAACAAGAAGAGTGCAATAGAAATAAACCAATGTCTCTGTCGTAGATACATAAATATTTAGGGTTCGAGGTAAAGAACAGACATGGTGGCACAGGCCTGCAATCTCGGCACACAGAAGGCTGAGGCAGGAGGATGCCAAGTTTGAAAGTCAAGTTTAAGAACAGCCTAGGCTGCACAGCAAGAGCCTTTCTCAGATAGATAGGTAGGTAGGTAGGTAGGTAGGTAGGTAGGTAGGTAGGTAGGTAGATAGATAGATAGACAGACAGACAGACAGACAGACAGACAGGGATGGATGGATGGATGGATGGATGGATGGATGGATGGATGGATGGATGGAGACAGAGAGAGATTAGCTGTAAATCATCCCTTACTGACAGCAACTAATGCTCATGAAAAGAAGGAAGAAATGTGAAATTTTTCTACAAACTTTTTTTTAGTCTATTCTACAATATTTTCCTCATATACAAGTATATTTTATACTGTTTCGCTTTTCAGAATACACAGGAACTGATACATGTATTTTCTTAGTTATGGAAAGGCTTCTGCTTCAATTACCACACATAAAAAAAACATTAAATGCAGACACAAAAATTCTAAGTTTACAAGTGACCAACAGTTTTTCTACCCCACTTTCTTCAAGGGTTGGCTTGAAAACACATGTCTGTGACTGCGGCACACACAGTATTTACTTTTGCATGTCAAAGATTATTTTAAATTTCATCACAGTTTACTATACGACAAAACAGTACACACTTGCCAATCAAAAGCCAGTTGTGTGTTGTCCACAGATAACAAGTTGGTTGTTACAGACAACTGTGACCTGGAGCCTGCATTGAGAGTTTGCGGGAGTGAGCAGCTGCAACGGAACATCTCCACGGTCCACCACACTGGATTTAGAAGCCCTAGGAGGAACAGTTCTGGGTGTGTCTGTAACAGTGTAACGTCAGGTTTAGCTAGAAAGAAAACCCCACCTTAAAAGTGGATGGCACTGGCAGGAGACCTACACGCCTGCTGGTTGTGGCCTGGGCACGATTATGGTGAGCAAATATATGGTGGGGTATGGGAGAAAGAGACAGGGTGGTTCACCTCCTGTGGAGAGAGGCAGACCTGAAGAGGTGAAGGTGGTGAGAAGCAGGCTAGCGTGGGTGGTTTGTTTGCCACCCAGGACCATGGTGATGTCCAGGTCTGGGCTGCTACCAAGGCTGTTGCCTGGGTCCATAGCCCTGTTGCAGCCAGTCTGTGTTGATGTCCATGGCTCCTATTACCACTGAAGGATGAGAGGGCTGCAGAATTGGCCCAGCCCCTCACGGGCTGCAACACTAGGGAGAACTGGCCCTGCCCCTCAGCAAGTACAGCACTTGGGAGAGTAGGTCCTGCACCTAGCCTGGGCAGCAGAATAGAGGTGACTCTGCTGGTGAGGAGTAGGGGGAGGGTGAGATTGCCCTGAGGGTGTGAGAGTGGGAGAGTTGGTCCCAACAACTTTATCTGCCATGTGGTAGTATGGATGAGGGAAAGATGCCCTCCCCACCTTGAAACCTGTGACAAGCAGTGGACCTGTCCCAGCCCCTCACCAGCTGCAGCAATTGGGAGAACAGGCCCTGCACCTCACCTGGGCAGCACAATGGAGCTGATCCTGTTAATAGGGGTGCCAGTGGGCTGGCCCCAAGAATGTAAACATGGGAGATCTGGCCCTGCCCTTCATCTGCCATAAGGTGGCATGGGCAAAGGGGAGAGCAGAGCAGGTGAGAAGCTGGCCCTGAGGTCGTGCCCTTTACCGGCTGCACCACTCAGGAGGCTTCGCCTGGGCAGCACAGTAGAGCTGACCCTGTTGACAGGGGGTGTGGGTGAGCTGGCCCTGAGAATGTGAAGTCACAACTCCTGGTTGCCAAGCCTTTGACTGCTCCAATTAACAAATCACATATTCCCTAAGCTGGAATCTCCCAAAGGATACCTTAACACAACCTCTGATATACTGAAGCTAGAGATGACACCCTGAGCCCTGTGACACAGCCTGACTTTTAGAACTTGGTGTCTAAAGCAAGGGTACTTAGTAGGAACAAGTTATTTTTCACAGCATCAAGTAAACTCAGTATGTATCTTTGTTCCTTTAAAGTAATTTTGATCTTATTTTTTTCTTTTATTGAGAATTTTACACATGCATATAGTGTTTTGATTAAATCCATGCCCCCTACAATTCCTCTCCTGCCCCCACCGAATACTTTCCTTCTCAAACTCATGTGCTCCTGTTGTTCTTGTTCTGTGAGTCCACACAGTGCTACCTCCAGGTGCATGGGTTTGTCTCTACTAGAGCATGGGCAGCCTCTCATATCCCACATCCCTGAAGGAAGCTGGCTCACCCTCTCTAGCAGTAATCAACTGCCAACAGCTCCTCAGCTAGAGGGTGGGCCTTCATAAGCCCCTCCCCACTCCATGCTGGGACTTTGTCTAGCTTGATCTTGCATAAGTAAGTCTTGTGCATGCTGTCACAACTGCTATGGATTCCTATGTGTAACCGCCCTGTGTCCAAAAAACACTCTCATTGTAGATACCCACCATCTTCGGTTCTCACAATCTTTAACTTAGCTATTCAGTCCATCACAAGGGTTTCATATCCAACTGGAAGACTGGCCATGCATACATAGTGAAATAAAGAAGACTTTGGCTTCAGTTAACAGAAATTTAATAAAAATCTAACCAAAGGAATTTCATCCTATTAAAAAATAACAACTGCCTACTAAGCACAAATATTAGACACTTTCTCTGTTTTGTAAAATAGAATTAACACTATAGGACAGATCCACAGAAGTACAAACAAGACAAGAGTCTAGATTCCTTTCTGTTACAGTTGGA
>NW_023505613.1:0-4448 GCF_004664715.2 Peromyscus leucopus | reverse complement strand
TGCCAGAACCATCCCAACCTGAGTGGCCAGTGCTTCCACCCAGAGCCAGGATGTCATCCAGGCCCAAGCTGCTGCCAAGGGCCATTTCTGGATCTGTGGTCCAGCTGCACCTGGGGTCTGTGTTGATGTCTGTGACTTGTGTCACCTTGGAGGCCTTAGGAACCATGGGAGATGACATCAGAGGGACATGCTGAGCCGGTCCCACCCTTCACTGGTCCAGGGAAAGCTGCCATTGCCTCTCACTGGACACTGCAGCAAGAGCTGGCCCTGACCCTCACAGGAGAGCTGGCCCCTGCACTCAGGAGAGATGACCCTACCTCTCACCCCAGCAAGAGTGAACTGACCCTGATGGCATGGGCATAGGGGAGCTGACTCCACCCCTTTGCCTGAGGCAGCTGACCCCAATGGCCTGGACTGACCAGCTCAGCTACCACCCAGGCCCACAGGCAGGCCTTGGGTTGGCCCACCCTAACATGGACCCCATGTAGGACCTGCTGGAGCTTGTGAAGGGACTGGTTCTATAGAATAAAACCTGCAGGATCCCCAAGACTCAGGGCAGCCATAGGATATCCCAGAGGAGTTCTGGTGAGGATCCAGTGATAATGGTATACCAGAAACCAGAGGCCTTGAATCAGATCAGTAACTCATGGCAATGAACATTTGCTAGTAAAGCTGGTAGGACAAAAGGGTGTACTGTGTGACACACCATGGCTCCCAATGCCACCAGGATGAATGAAGAGATGTTGGAGAGGCAGGAAAGAAGAGGTGAAGAGGGTTTTTGTTTGTTTGCTTGCTTGCTTGCTTGCTTTGTTTTATTTTATTTTATTTTATTTTATTTTGTGGTGGGGCTCTGCAGTGGTGAGGGGAGGAGATGGGGGGACTGGGAGATCAGCAGAATTGGGGTGCATGATGTGAAACTCCCAAAGAATCAATAATGAAGTTAAATTTTTTTTAAAAAAAATCTATTAAATCACAATGATTAAAAAAAAAGAAGAGCGCCCAGTCTCCAAAAATAGCAAAAAGGTTTTAATAAATACACCTCACTGAAGAAGATTAGCAGATAGCAGATCACACAAAACTATATTCAATTGTTTCTCACAAATGCAAAATTAAAATCATGAAAGCCCATTGTGTACCTTCAAAATTGCTAACTTTTCAAAAAGACTGGTCATATCAAATTTAAACCAGAAATGGAGCAGCCTGAAGTCACACATCACAGGAGAAATGTGAGCAAGTGACTATGAACTACTTCAGAAGGTAGCTCACGGCTCCCCAGAATGCTGAAAATTCATCTGTCGTATGAATCTCCACTCTACAGCTAGACACACACAGACTACAGGAAACTATGTCCAAAGACTTGTGTACAATGTTCATGGCAGTATTTGTGATTGCTCCAAACTGGATGTGACTTCATAGCAATAATGTCCGTTGATAAGTAGGTTGATGAAGAAAGGGTAGCATATAATAAGTGGTAACATATGATCTATCCCTTGTCTTAGTTAAAGCTTCCTTTGCTGTTGGGGGGAGGGGGGAACATGACCAAAAAGCAAGTTGTGGAAGGGTATATTCAGCTTACACTTCCACATTGTTGTTCATCATCAAAGGAAGTCAGGGCATTTATTTAAGCAGGGCAGGAACCTGAAGGCCTGGAGGAGTGCTGCTTACTGGTTTGCTCCTCATGGCTTGCCCAGCCTGCTTTCTTATAGAACCTAGGACCACCAGCCCAGGGATGGCACCACCCACCATGGGCTGGGCCCTCTCTTATTGATCACTAATTGAGAAAATGCCTTACAGCTGGATCTCATGGAGGCATTTCCTCCTCTCTGATGACTCTAGCTTGTGTCAAGTTGACACACAAAACTTTCAGTACACTACTAAAAGAAATCAACTGATACCTAAATTAAGATGGGTGAATTTCAAACTAATAAAAAGTGAAAGAAATTGGTTTTAAAAGAGTACATCATAAAAATTAATTTACATAAAATTTGAAGAAATACACAGTAACTCATAGTGACAGACAGGGATCAGCTGTTGCCTGGAGACTGTGAGAGGCAGGACTATCAGGTGAAATAAGGACAACAGAGCTGCAGAGGGAGCATTTAAAGATGATTGGCATTTGAATGTACGAATAACTGTCAAAATTTAGGAAGTTGCATGTTTGATGTGTGTTTCTTTATTGTGTGTCAGTCAGTGTAGTTCAATAAAAACAGTTTTGAAGGCAATAAATTTCTTAATATATACTTTTTAAATTCATGATTTGTAGTGTTTGGGGATTGTGAAAGGAACTCTACTGGTAGTTTCATGTAACAAAAATCTTTAAACTCATCCTTACAAAGCCACTGAGCCATCTCATCTCAACAGCAGTCATCAATGTTAAAGGAAAAATAAAAAACCAAACTGGGCAGAGTTTCTCTGTGTCTCTGCAGCCGCTCCCAAATAACCATTCAGAGACTTATTATTAATTATAAAACGCTCAGCTGTTAGCTCAGGCTGGTGGTTACTAGCTAACTCCTATATTTTAAATTAACCCGTATTTCTTGTCTACCCTCTGCCACGTGGTGGTACCTTCTTTCAACAAGGCACATCCTTCTTGCTTCTCTCTGCATCTCTCTCGCCCTCCCAAGACTCTGCCCTTCTTCTTCCCAGCATTCTCTCTGCCCCCCAAAATCCTGCCTAGCTATCAGCCAATCAGCTTTTTATTAACATTTTCACAGTGTATAGAGGATTATTCCATAGCATCAAACATGTATATACAAATGCAATTTTTGCAAAGGTCTATTTCATTCTGGGTAGCACATTTAACAGTCAGTATGTTTAAACAATGCCTAGGTGACTACAGCATCAGTCACATGATGGCCAGTAAATTACCCAATAACTGTTCAAATGGATATAATACAGCTCTTGTGCAGCTCTTCCTTTGTTTTTGTTCACCTTGGTGGAGTGAGTGCCAGTCATATGGAAATACATTAAGGATAAGACTTATGCTATCTATTCCCAGAGGTTTCTTTCAGCTGGATTAAACCTCCAATCCCAAGCAAGGCCAAATCTGTGACCTCCAGCCTTGGCCCTCTTCCAGTGTAGCTGTAGCTAAAGTTTTCCTGGTTCTGTTTAGCTCTTGCAGCCCTGCAACCAGCTGCTTGGACCCAAGTAAACACACAGAAACTTATATTACTTATAAACTGTATGGCTGTGGCAGGCTTCTTGCTATCTATTCTTATATCTTAAATTAACCCATTTCTATTAATCTATACCTTGCCACGTGGCTTGTGACTTACTGGTATCTTACATCTTGTATCTCATGCCCCCACAGTCCCGCAGTCCAATTATAAAATAATCATCACTCAGAAGCTTATATTACTTATAAACTGTATGGCCGTGGCAGGCTTCTTGCTATCTAGTTTTTAATATCTTAAATTAACCCGTTTCTATAAATCTTAACCTTGCCACGTGGCTCATGGCTTACTGGTACTTTACATGCTGCTCCTCATGGCGGAGGCTGGCAGTGTCTCCTGACACAGCCTCCCACTTCCCAGAATTCTCCTCTATCCTTGTCCCGCCTATACTTCCTGCCTGGCTACTGGCCAATCAGCACTTTATCAATCAATCATCCACAGCATGTGGCTGAGTACTGTAAGCCTCCCAAGAGGTCTCAGAGTCTAAGCATGCCTTCTCAATGAAAGGGGTGTTGCTGGATTTTGCAGAGATGGGAGCACTGGGATCCAAACAGCACTTAGCTGTGATGACAAAGAGTGTGCCGGTGTCACCAGAGGGGTGTCCACAAAAGGCTTAGTGAAGTGCCGAGACCTCCACATGACTCCCTGTCAACTGGTTCTCCAATGTTTCATCGTGACCTTGGTGTATAGCTAGAGGTCTCCAGTCCTGCAGGCCACAGCAAGGGTATTCCTTGTCAGCTTGGATCTGTCACTGTCACAGGTCATGTGGTAGCATCCAGCAAGCCAGCCTTCAAAACAGACGGTTGAGCTATGCCTTGTCAGCACAACCAATGTCTCTACGTCCTTCCCTCTCATGGGACTTGATGCCAGCACTTTTCATCCCTGCTCGGGGCAAATGGAGTGTCAGATGGCATTTTTCAAATCTTAGCAAACCTGGTCATCAACTGCAATCCTGTTCCCCCTATTTATATTTAGTCTCCAGGGTCCCAGTAACCATGGCAGCATTGTTAAAAATGAACCAGATGTGGAGAATTCCACACCACTGCATGACTTTGCACATCCAGCTTCCCCAACCCAAAACCAAATGCTTTGCTGCAAATAACTCCAGCAGCTTTGTCAAGGTTCACATATGGTGGAGAGATACACACTGGCAACACACAGTAGCAGCCAGCTCGGCTGCCGCAGACAAGACCACAGGAAGAGGCAACGTGGGAGCCTCCAAAAAGGCACCTCCACTGTCACTGGGCTCTAAGGCACTGGGGCTCTCTAATGGCT
>NW_023505612.1:0-27448 GCF_004664715.2 Peromyscus leucopus | reverse complement strand
TCCTGCTCCCTGCCAGGCCTCCCCACGACGATGGACTCTTGCCCCTCCAATCATCACCTTGGTCATGTTGTTTTATCACAGCAACAGAAAAGTAACCACTACACTCCTGTTTCTTCATGCTTTTAGCCAACAGTCCTCATTAACTAATAAGCTATTTTAAAGTGTTATACTACTGAGGGATACAGAAGTCTCAGTTCCATTCTGCCTCTAAGCCTAGGCATGAAGATGGCATAGACATGTATTGGAAGATTTTATGTTGCCCCATTAAGATGGACATAAGTTAAATGTCCCAAAAGTGACTCTGTCTTGTGAAACCTGCAGCCTTGTCTTCAGTGTGTATTTTCCTTCCTCTGAGCAGCTCCCTGTGTCTCTTGTAATACATCTGCTTAATTCTATGTTAAAACCTTTTCTTAATCATAGAAAAGCAAACAAACTTAAAAACAAAAGTGGACAAGGACATGGTGGTCACAATTCTGCATCTTGCCTATGTGTCAGTGAAAAGCTTGTTTTATTTCATTCTGGTTTTAGAACAGTCTTCATGAAAGACAAGTTTATTGAGAGAAAGTAAAAGAAAACATGCAAAGTAAGGAAAGCAAGCAATCTGAAGTAGGACAGGAAGACTGAGATGTAAGAGCCCAAACCGTCAGTGTAAATAATGTCAGAACAATACTATTCCCTGGGGACCCTGGCCCAGATTAGAGTAAACAGAAAGCCAATTCCATAGATAGGAACCCATTTATCTGTGCTTCAACTTAAATAAAATAAAAAAATTAAAGAGCTTAAGAAAACAGAGCATGTAGGAGGGTTAAACACAAGCCAGAGGAAGCATATCTTCCAGGATTCTGTCCACCAATCCCCTGGGAAGTTTGAATGATGGTGATCAGACTAGTTTTACATAGTAAAATGTACTAGTCTACATTTTACAACCCCTAATGTAATAAAAATGTGGCAATAGTAATCAATAACATGTCTAAACCATTACTTTAACACAGATGTAATGGATGGGATTAGCTAACACCATCTGAACTCAGGGATCAATCTCCACATCACACCACAAGAGACACCCGGCCAGTGTGGACTTCCTGACATGACACAGCAGGAAGTGCATAGCACTGTGACCTAGGAAATCTTACAAAATATGAAACTGGAATATGACCTGGCCTTAAGGATCTGCCTACTGGAAAACCCAAGATAAAGAGAAACATGATAGATGCTATCTTGGGGGGTAATCAGCAAAATTGGGATTTAATGAGTCAATATGAGTAGCCTCATATAAAGGAAACTTACTACCAGATGCCATCTGAGGACCTAGCTTGAATTCCTTAACCAAATTTAAAACCAAAAACCAGTTATAAACAGGTATCTATGAGACCCAAAAGGAAATTTTGACATTAAAATATTGGTTTTATGACCTTAGTTTAAGCAATAACTTTTTTAATATGATACCAAAAAACAAGAAAAAGAAAATATAGGGCTAGGGAGGTGGCTTGGCTGATAAAGTGCTTGCTAGAGACATGAGCTGAATCACAAAAGCCCACACAAAGGGAGAAGAAGAGAACCAACTCTACAAGGTTGCCTTCTGACCTCCACATATGTATGTGCTGTGACACACACACACACACACACACACACACACACACACACACACACACATTTTTTAATAATTTAAAGAAGGTATGAATTCGAGTTCACCAATATTTAAAACTTGGTGCACTAAAATATTAGCACACATCTTGGAGGTGAAATAAATCCACAGAATAGGATAAAATGTTTTCAAATCATATCTGACAGGGCCGTGAATCCAAAATGTATAAAGAACCTTAAAATGAGCAGTAAAAATACAGTTCAATAAAAAATATGCAATAAAAATGGACAGCAGAGTTTTTTTTTCAAAAATACTTACATAAATGAATAATAAACACCCAAAAGATATGCCTGCATATTTAATAGTAGCATGGATACTATATGAGTAACCAACCACTATCTAATTGGATTGAAGGCCTACTACAGGAGTAAACTCATGCTTTGTATTGTAAGCTCTTGTGACTAGGTGTTGTATAATATTAAAGATGTGCTACATTTGTTTATGTTGGGGAATATTTGTTTAATGATGCAAAGATGTGTTGCATTCTTTTGTGTTGCATTTGTTTAACTCTGTGAAGCTGTGTTACTGTGCCTGCCTAAAATACCTGATGGTCTAATAAAGTGCTGAATGGCCAATAGCTAGGTAGGAGAAAGGATAGGCGGGGCTGGCAGGCAGAGAGAATAAACAGGAACAGAAGAAGAGGAGCAAGAAAAGGAGAAGGAAAGGAGGAAGCAGGGAGCCAGCTATCTAGTCCCACAGTCAGACACAGAATAAGAAGGAAACAATAGATACATGGAGATAGAGAAAGATAAAAGCCTACAGGCAAAAGGTAGATGGGATAATTTAAGCTAAGAAAAGCTGGCTAGAAGCAAGCCAAGCTAAGGCCAGGCATTCATAAGAAAGAATAAATCTCCATGTGCTATTTAGGAACTCGTTGGCAGGTCCCCCAAAGAGTAAAGAGTGGAAAAAAAACCCAACTACAACTAGGGAGCTCATAGGCCATAGGAATGAATCTACTACTAATATTTTGCTAACTGGACATAGTGCAAGCAGCCTTTTAAATGCATATTAGTAGAGCTCTCAGTCATCATCAGAGAAGCTTCAAAGTGCAGAGAATGACTATCTGTGGAGTGCTGAGCTAGAAACAGGACATCTATTTCATAGTCTCCCCTCAGTGTTCAGGGAATATCATGGAAGAGGGGGTGGAAAGATCTGAAGAGCCAGAGGTTGGGGAAGACTCAGGCAAAATAATGTCTTCTGGACATGACAGAACCTCTGCACTTATGAACTCACGGCAGCTATGGTTGCCTGCACAAGACCTGAGTGTATATGCTCAGAGCCAATAAAAGCCAGGAGTGGCAGCACTGGAGTAGAGCGGAGAGAAACAGTGAAGCTCACTGGCCAACTAGTCTACCTGACCATTGGTCTCTAGTTCAGTGAGACAATGAGCCTCATAAATTAGGTGTGGGGCAATTGAGGAAGACATCAACCTCCTTTAGCCTCCCAATGAACATGTACACAGGTGCACACACATGAACATGTAGGCACACATGCAGCAGCAGCAGCAACACACACACACACATGAGCCATCATCTCTTGGGGAGATCTATACGGTATTTGTGATGACATGATGATGAGCTCCAACTCAGCCGGCAATAGGTGATAGTGCTTGGGAATGGCGACAATCCAGATGAAACAAGACTGGCCTTGAGTTCACCTGTGTTGAACATAGGTGTGAAGTCCATGGGGGGTTGTTAGGTTCTCCTCGTAACTCTTCCATGTGTTTGTAATTTTCCATAGCCAACGGTTACAGTCAACAAGTTGGTTGCTGTCAGGGAGGGCACAGATGAGTTGGACTGTGACAGTAGTGACACAATCAGAGCACGTTCGACAGAGGCAGAACCTGAAAATCTATCTAAAACCTCCTTTTCACAAAAATCCCCAAGGAGGAGGAAGAAAAGTGAGGATGATGTAAAACAGGAATCTAATTTTTAAAAAGTTGTTTTCAGAGCTGCACAGGAGAGCAGAGAATGATGTCTCCAGCCAGCTGTGCTCTTCAGCTGAGCTGTGAACTCAGCTGACAAAGAGAGACTAACATGAGAAAGCCCATACAGAAACACGCATGAACTCAGCTGACAGAGACTAACATGAGAAAGCCCACACGGAAACACACATGAACTCAGCTGACAGAGAGAGACTAACATGAGAAAGCCCATACTGAAACACGCATGAACTCACATTGCTCATCACCCACAGTCAAGTCTGCCTCGGGGCTTGTGACTGGGGCTGTGCTTTCCATGTGTTTGGGTAAGTGTGGAACAACAACGACTAACCACAGCAGAGCCTGCCATTCAGGGATGCTCTCTGCTCATGCTCAGTTCCATGCATGTGTGAGATGAGGGAATGGATGCAGTGTCTCTTCCTCTCAAGTATGCTGTTAACTTAAAATATTCACTTAAACTTTAAAAATATCCTCTTTGCTCCATCTCCTTGTCTCTTCTTCACCCTTCCCTCAAGTATTTGATCTCTTTATTGCCTTTTCATAGTTCCACATTTTCCCAAAGTGTCCAGGTAGCCAGGATCAGAGTGTGGCCTCCTCCAGCTGACTTCTTCCATTCAGTAGCATGCCTTCAAGCCTACTTTACATTTTTACATGATTTCATAGATCATTTATTTCAAGCTCTGACTAATATTTCATTGTGTGAATGCATCACAGTTAACTCATCCACTTATCTATTTGAAATGCTTCCACGTTTCCAAAAGAAAGAACACAGCTAACACAAACAGCCATATGCAGAAGTTTGTGTGGACACTTGTTACCTCCTGTGATAGTTTGAATGTAATGGCTCCCAAAAGCTCATAGGGAGTGGCACTATTAGGAGGTGTGGCCTTGTTGGAGGAAGTGTGTCACTGTGGAGGTAAACTTTTGAGGTCTCATATATGCACAAGCCACACCCTGTTGCAAGGTATTTGATTACACTGTGTGAAGATATGTCACTTTGGTTGGTTTAATAAGAAGCTGAATGGCCAACAGCTAGGCAGGATTTCAAGGTACAGAGGATGCTGGGAAGAAGAAGGATGGAGACACCAGGACTGAAAGGAAGCAGCACGGGCAATACAGAGTAAATGTAACCAAGTCACATAAAAGAACATAGATTAAAAGATATGGGTTAATTTAAGTTATAAGAACTAGTTAGAACCAGGCCTGAATTATCAACCAAGATCTCATAATTAATAAGAAGTCTCTGTATTGTGATTTGGGAGCTGGCTGGCAGGACAGAGAAAGACTCACTACAAATGGCATCCAATGTGGGAGAACGTATTTCCACATAAGACCTGAGAAAGCTCAAAAAAGGTTCCAAATACAAAAGCAGAGCCAAACATGGCTTCCTGGTCCTGCAGTCTCTCATGAGGGCCACAGTACAGAGATGTGTCTCCCAGCCACTGTCTGTGGGCTTGAGCTGCCAGGAGCTAAACTGCACAGCAGTGTAAGATTTTGCTCATGCAGACAGAAAAGGTTACAGATACACAGTAAAGCAGGTTCAGATGAAAAAAAAAAAAAAACCTCTAAACAGGTTACAGTGTGTTTAACAATGTGAGCAGGTTTAAGAAAAAAGAAAAGAAAAGAAAAAGAGTATATACAGTTAAAATAATTAAGTCTTTAAAAAGAGTAAATAATTAAAAAAAGAATAAGCTTGTGAAGATGGGAAATACATAAAGAGTCTGGATCCTGTATGTTATTGTATTATCTTTGAATTTTTTTGATTGCTGATAAACAAACAACAGCTGCTGGGAGACATGGTATTGTAAAAGGGACTGCTAAAATAAACCAGCTTAGAAACTTTAAGAATGCCTTCACTTTAAAATGGAACTCAAAAAATGTATTGCTTTGGGGAAGAGGTTATGCTTTTGTTTCCACAGGAAACTAAAGGCTGTATACTCATTCAAGATTGGTATAGATCAGATTTGATTGAAGGAGACTCTCTGAAAATCTAGCTATAGATGTAAAAAAAATATACCTAAAAAAAGAAAAAAACAAAACAAAACCCTACAAGACAGGTGATGTGTGTGTGTGTATAATATATATACATATATACACACACATATATACATATATATACACATATATATACTTTCATATATATATATATTTACCTGCTCAAACATAAAACAAAAAAATCATCTTTGCTTGTGTACAACGTACAGTCCATACTTATATTAATGCAGATATCATGTATGTTACCTTTGAACGTTAGTTTTCAGAGCAGGAACCAAACACTAATAAAAATGTGTTCCCCAGGTGATCCAGCCTCTCAAAGTGAGTCTGTTACAGTTTCCTCAGAGTTCTGCACCTGAATAGCTTCAAGGCTGCTGTTGAGATGGTCCAGCCTCCAGACTATTTTAGCCAGGACTTGACTATTTTCCTAATTTTCTCAGGGTTCTCCAAAGATTTCAGTACCTACAGACAACAGGAAGCAGTCTAGAGAAAACAGCACCCACATTCCCAAGAGGTAGGTTGGATGGTTTTTGGTTGTTCAATGGGTTATGGATATTTGTCATCATTTAGGGGGGTGGTTACAAGTTGTTTTTAATAATGGTCAGGAAAAAAAGCTGAACAAAGATTCAGGGATCTTGTTCTGAAAAGAAAAGGGGAATATAGAAATGATAGGCTAAAGGGTAAGTTATTGAATCTACTTTTAAACTAAAAAAGCAACTACTAGTCTTAAATATTTTACATTGGTATGGATTTTTGTATACTGATACAAATTTAAGATTATTTTTGTTAGAGCATACTGTATATATGTTTCTATTCTTGTTTAAGATATTGTACCTCAACAGCTCATTTAAAAATGTAATGTAAAATTTTAGCCTTGAAAGCTATTTAGGGTAATAAAGAAATTCATCTATAATAATCAAACTTGTAGTCATGTTAGAAATGTTTTCAAGATTAAACAGATATGCTTAGATAGATAGATGGTCATCAAACACTTCAAAGACCTACAGAATATGGCATTTAAGATGTTTAATAACCTGACACTTTTCATGACTGTGAGACACATCTGCTCCTGACAGCACCAATTTACTTCAGAAAGGATAATGGGCATCGAAGGAACTCCATATGGAATTTGCTTTCAATGTGGCAAAACTAGCCATTTGGGAAAAAAACTGTTCATGTGTTGAATGCTCACCATATGCTTGTCCAAACTGGACAAGCAGGACACAAAGGAAAGAGGCTGCTGAATTTTTACCAAGATAAGGTGGGACAGGCCTTCAAAGCTCCTGCTTCAAAGAAAAGTCTTTCAGATATTCTAGGCCTGTAGGCCAAAGATGGATGCCCCAACATTACAGAGGAATATTGGATATCTGTCCAGGCAGCCAAATGTCTCTGTCATTTCTTAGTTTTGAAAGTTGCTTGCACTGCACTTCCTGTTTACTCGAGTAATATTATATCCTTCTGGGGTCTTTGATGGAATTGAAGACTAGATTGTTGCTGGAGGGCTTCTCTCCAGGTTCCACCAAACCCGCAGTCCCACAATCCACATATAAAATAATCACTCAGACGCTTATAATACTTATAAACTGTATGGCCGTGGCAGGCTTCTTGCTAACTGTTCTTATATTTCTTATATCTTAAATTAACCCATTTCTATAAATCTATACCTTGCCACATGGCTGGTGGCTTACCGGCATCTTTACATGCTGCTTGTCCTGGCGGTGGCTGCAGTGTTTCTCCCTCCTTCTTCCTGTTTCCCCAATCCTCCTCTCTCCTTGTCCCGCCTATACTTCCTGTCTGGTCACTGGCCATCAGTGTTTTATTTATATAGAATGATATCCACAGCACTAGATAGTTATAATTGTACTTTTCCTTGGTTATGATAGAAGGTAAATTAAGTACAAAGCTTTGGACTCATCAAGATAAGATAAAAAAAAATGGAGTATTTTCTTTGAATTTGCCAAATACATTACATTGTAAGTGTAATTCTTATGTCATCATTGTTCTTATTGTATGTAGTTGTACTGTGTCAGAGTTAAAAATCCTTTCCTTTTTATTTAGACAAAAAGGGGAAATGTTGTAATACATTTGAGTACACTGTGTAAAGATATGTCACTATGATTGGTTTAATGAAAAGCTGAGTGGCCAATAGCTAGGCAGGATTTCCAGGCACAGAGGATGCTGGAAGAAGGGCAGAGATACCAGGACTGAGAGGAAGCAGCATGGCAATACAAAGTAAATGTAACCAAGCCACATAAAAGAACATAGATTAAAAGATAAGGAGTTAATATAAGTTAGTTAGAAACAAAACTAAGCTATCAGCTAAACTTTCACAATTAATAAGAAGTCTCTGTGTTGTGATTTGGGAGCTGGCTGGTGGGACAGAGAAAGACTCACTATAACACCCAGTGTCTCAGTTCATTTCCTTTTGCCTTCAAATCAAGATGTAGCTAGCACCATGTCTGCCTGCATGCGCCATGTCTCATCATGATGATAATGGACTAACACTCTGAAGCTGTAAGCCACCTCACTTAAATGCCTTTCTTTATAAGAGTTGCCATGATCATGGTATTTCTTCACAGCAATAGAAACCCTAACTAAGACACTTCCTTTGGATTGTCCTTTTATAGGCTAAGAGTATTTTTATATTTAATTTCAAAAAAGCCACCAAACTATCTTTAAAAAAAAGTTATTCTATTATGTATTCCATTAGCACTGAATAAGATTGCAGTTGTCCAGGTCCCCGCAGCATCTGGTATCATCAGTGTATTGGATTCTTGCCATTGTCATATGTGTGTAGTGAATCTCAGTGCTATTTAAATTTTCATTTCTTTAACAACAGATGATGTATCTTATTGTTGAGTTTCAAGAGTTCCTGTCTTTAAAAGATTTAGTATTACTTTAGTTATATGAGTGTTTGCCTACAGGTATATATGTGTACCACATGAGCACCTGGTGCCTACAGAGGTCAGAAGAGGGTGTTGATCCCCTGGGACTGGAGTTACAGGCAGGTGTGAGCTGACATATGGGTTCTGGGATTCAAAACTAGGTCCTCTGCAAGAGCAGGAAGAGAGCTCTGTGTGTATTTTGAACAGGTCTTTTCTCAGATAAACCTTCTGCAAGCATTTCCTCCCCGTGTGTCACTCATCTCCTCTCTACAGTGTTTCCCCCGCTCCACCCCAAGCAGAATTTTTTGAAAGTTAATGACATTTAGCTCACTGGTTCTTTCCTTCATGGACCTCAACTTCAACGTTTCATCAAGAAAAAAGTCATCAGTAAACAGAAGATCACTAGCTGCTCTCCCATAGTGCCTCTTAGGAGTTTTATTATTTTGCACTTTACAATGAGGTTTGTGGTCTATTTGTAGTTGTTTTTGTGGAGTATAATGTCTTATGTCTAGGTTTAGTTTTTCACATTTGGATATTCAGTTATTTTATTGCTTTGCTCCTGTATAAAAACAAACAAACAAACAAACATAAAACCATTGGCTTTATTTCATGGGCCTGTTTCTGAACTGTATCTACTGTATGCATTGGTCCACACAGTCTTGATTATTGTTGTTTTCATGTGTCCCATGGCTGGGTAATGTCAACCCTACTTCAGTACTGCATTGTTCTTCTGCTTTGGAACTCTACTGGTTGCTCTTAGGTCTTTTCCTTCTCCACATAAACTTTATGACCAATTGTTGATATCTACAAAATGACCTACTTGGATTTTGATTGAGATTGCACTGCTTCTACAAGTCAAATTTGGAGTATGATATTTTCTTCTTAGCCATGAAATATCTCTTTGTGGATTGTCTCTTTGTTTATTTAGTTCTCTGATTTCTTTCCTTCCATCTTACAGCTTTCCCAGATAGATCTTGTGTGTTTTTCAAGATTTGTACTTAAGTATTTTATATCACAGGGTACCAAGACAAATGGTATTTTGTTATAAGATGCCCAGGACTGCTGAGAGCAGGAAAAGCATCTTCCTTAGGGATGACTTCCCTCGTTGTATATCCAATACCAAATGGTCAGTCCTGAAATCATATACATACAACTAACAGTAAATGGACCCAGCTGGTTGTATTGATTTATTTAGGCATTTGTGTATATACAAGCAGCAACAACAATTAAAGGAAAAGAGGCCATGAGTTTGAGAGGGAGCAAGGGGGGGATGTACACGACAGGAATTGGAGAGAAAAAAGGGTTAAATGATGTAATTACATCTTAATTTTTAAAAATAAAGAAATTGAAAATCCTCTTTGTTCTGTGACATAAATAGCATTAAAACAGAACACATGGACTAGAGCTTTAGATGAAGTTCCAAAGGAGGAAATGTTTCATCAGTAGTTCTGGGCATAATTGTCTTTGAGCCAGCCAGGTTTTAAATACTTCAATGAAACATGAATTAATTTGGGGCCAGAATCATTAAACAAAGTAACTGAGTGGGTAAAAAACATGGTCTAACATTTAAAGATCTTTCTGTTTCTCTCTGGCACCTGGTGCCATACCACACTGAATCTTACAAAGGCTCAGAGAGTTTCCCCACTATAGACCTTAGACAGAGCGGTATGGGCTGTGCAAGAGTAGAAAGTCAAGGACAGTGGGCGGACAAAGACAGCCAAAACCCTAGGTCTCACCAAACTGCAGTGCTTACCGGCTTTTCTTTTTGTTTTTCCTGTCTGGTATTCCCTCAGACTTAAGAAAGGTCT
This sequence comes from Peromyscus leucopus, assembly GCF_004664715.2. Lineage (NCBI taxonomy): Eukaryota > Metazoa > Chordata > Mammalia > Rodentia > Cricetidae > Peromyscus > Peromyscus leucopus. Next base: position 17,173 of record NW_023505612.1, on the reverse strand, counting down.
GAGCAACTGAGGAGTGAGCACTGGATGACCAGAGAGAGCTAAAAACAAACCCAAAAGCCTTGTATGCTTAGCCCAGAAACAGAAACGGGAACTGCCAAAACTCAAAGAGGATGCTGCCTCCTTCCTCCCCTTTCTGTTTTCTCACACCTGCACTACCAAGGCAGTAATGATGGAGGCTGTGAGGCCACAGAGCTGAACCTTCCTTTGCAGTCCAGGGAGATGGGGTTCCAAGAGGATGAGGCAATCAATCACACACACCCCGTCTCTCTCTTTGCCCCCAGTCATCTTCCCGCAGTTGGTCCCATGGGCAGGTAACTAAAGCCTCAGCATCCTGGCAGATGATGATATAAGAAGAATTCAAGAAAATACAGTTCAGGAAAATGATGACCCCCGCCCCCATGCTGTTTTTGAACCACTGGGGTAACTGCCTAGCTGCAAATGCATGGAACTAATCCTCATCAACCTTCCAAAGACATGGGGAAGGGGCAGATGGGATGATGGATGGCTACCTAGACTACAGACTGACCACAAGGTGAGACCCATGCAGGAGAGCCAGCAGACTGACTCCAAAGAGATCACAGGAGGGAGTTGGCCAATCACACAACCGTTCTACACATGACAGAGCATGCACCAGTCAGGTGGTAAAGCTCCTAACAACATGTGCTCAAAAAGTACTTATTTTCTACGTAATAATTTTAAAACAAAACAAACAACAACAGGATGGCCAGTGTTATGTCTTAAGGTCCTTGGGCGCAAGCATCAGAAATACCCCAGTTCACTTAGGCAGAAAAACATTTTGTTTGAAGACTACTTATTGCCTCAGGGAATTGACAAGAACAGAGAACTAGAACAGCAAGGTGATGAAAGATCCTGAGGAGGACCTCTCACTGGCCTTGTCATCAGGGCCACTCAGTTCCAAAGGGCTGCTCAGGCTTGGCCTCCAGGGCGGGAGGGTTGCTGGATGTTTGGATTTCCATGGGGATGTCCAGAAGGACTAGGGGACAAGTGCAAACCAGAGAGATGTTTCCTTGTCAGCTGTCAAAAAAAAATAGGTAAAATACAACCATCGCCCTGTCCTACAGATGAGAAAAGCAGTGTAAAATGCCTAGAATGTGTGCTCCCGACTGCCAAGGAATTGCTGGAAGAGGCTCTGGCCTCCAGGGAGCTTTGTACAAACCATGGTGCCCGTCTGAAACAAAGAAGGGAAGTAATTTGAAGCAGAAGTTCCCATTTGTGCCTGACTCTGCAGTTAAAAACGAACTGTAACCCAGTTTTGTTTTTCTGTTTGTCGTTGTTGTTTTTAACAGTTTGGGGTTTTATTTTGTCTTGGAAATATGAACAATAATTTCTTTTTCAGTCTATACTGCCTCTGATATATCCCTAAAAAAGCAGTATTTGAAGATTTTGGCCACATATCCATCAGCAATATTTTTGAGGCTCGGTCCTTGTATGTCTATGTTCTTTTGTAAACTATGTCTACTACAATATTCATTCATTGTGTGTATTCTCAGTAGCACGTTAGAAAGAAAATGTTCAAAAACATTCACACAGTACAAAATCACCATTTCCTTAGTAAACTGCTAATGAGTCAGTTGATGAATGTGCTTCCAATATCTGGTCCTACGTTCAAACCGTTTTTAGACTTGATGCTAATAGCTGCTCTAATTAGAAAAAATAAAACAGACATGTAAATCCAAAGGTGAAAACTTCATCTTTGGCTATGTTCATTAAATTACAACTATGGGTCTTGTTTTTGTAAATCCGAGCTATGCAAATGCCAAGGGTTTGGACGGTGGGAGTGTAGTGGAAAACTGAGTAACTTTCCATTTATGCTGCTGTTGGGCAAAGAAGGAGAAGACGTTACATTGTTTTATTTTTAGCAGATGGCTTCAAGACTCCGGTAACTTGTTTTGTTTTGTTTCAGCTAGAAAGCTTAAATATATTAGAAAGCTATGAGTCCTACTGTTTAAGGGTTGTGCAGATATAAGAGTTTATAGGAACTAGCCTGGCTTGGGAGAGTTCATAAGAGCTAGGCAGTCATGGGAGGGTTTGGAGAATGTCTTAGTTAGGGTTTTTATTGCTATAAAGAGACACCATGACCATGGCAACTCTTATAAAGAAAACATTTAATTGGGGTGGCTCACTTGCAGTTTTAGAGGTTCAGTCCATTATGATCATGAAGGGGAGCATGGCAGCACACAGGCAGATGTGGTGCTGGAGCTGAAAGCGTTACATTTTTACAGGCAACAGGAAGTCAGCTGACACACTGGTCGGGGTCCTGAGCATAAGAAACCTCAAAACCAGCCCCCACAGTGACATACTTCCTCCAACAAGACCATATCCACCCTAACAAGACCACACCTCCTAATAATGCCACTCCCTATGAGATTATGGGGGGGGCATCAATTACATTCAAACTACCACAGAGAAGCTATCCTGGAATGGAAGGTTTCATAGGAGCTAGCCTGGGGTAGAAGAGTGGAGGCTAGCCCAGCATGGAACAGTTTATAGGAGCGAGCCTGGAATGGGAGGATTCATAAGAGCTATCCCAGCATCCTCTGCAGTAGTGAAACCATGACAGGATGGAAGTGCATTGGATGGAAGGCCTTTGCAGGTTGGAAAGTGCCTCAGCAGGGAAAGTTCTGGCTGCCCAAGCGTGGGACCCATGCTGGAATTCTCAGCCACCACCTAAACATGGGTGTGGTTGTCCCACATCTGTACCCAGCACTGGAGAGTAGAGAAGGGAAGATTCTGGAACTCACTGGCCAAGCAATCTAGCCAATAGGTGAATGTCAAGTTCAGTGATAAACCTTACATCAAAAAAAAAAAAAAAAAATCCATCTTCAGTCCTGCCCTTCAAGTACATGCAATGTACATTTACACAGACACATGAATGCATGGAAACCCATCTGCACACATACAGCACCTAGGCTCCTTTGCAAATTTCTTTCTCCATAGCACTTCAAAAAAAAGTGGGAAAGAGGGCTGGGGGTGGGAGGAGGGAGGATGGGGGATCTGTGGATGGTATGTGGAGTGAGTAGAAAATTTCTTAATAAAGAAAAAGAAAAAAAAGTGGCTCCTGTCTCTCTAGTAGACTTCACTTTTACCTTAAAACAGTAGATTCAGAATGTTCTTTGACAATCTGCAAGGGAGCATACTATCCATAAGTATATGACAGGGAAAATGGCAAACGCAGCAAGTCTATTTGATCTTTTATTAAGTAAAAACATTTATACTTCATCTTCTCAGTGAAGCTTTCCTTCCAGCTTTGTTGCATGGGTTTCGTCAGAAGTATTTTCCTCTATACATGTTTAACGGAAAAAAGTAAAATAAATTCCAAACTGAAGGCATCAGGAAGTTCATTGAGTGCGGGGAGGGGGGAGGGCAGGCAGTGCAGTTAGACCTGCTTCTCTAAGAACCAGGCTGAAAGGGTCAACAAGCTCTCAGCTCTGCTGACCATGGTGCTTGAGGCAGTAGAGCCTAGGGGTAAGCTGGTGGCTTAGCTACTGTGGTGGCTGTTCTGGTTGTCAATTTGAGTACTTCTGGAATTAACTAGAACCCAAACAGTGAGGTATACCTATGAGGAATTTCATTTTTCTAATTTAATCATTTTAAGTGGGAAGCCCCCCCCCCTTTAACCCAGATTTTTTTTGAGGTAAAAAGATATACCTTTGATCCAGATCTTTTGAGGTGAGAAGAGCCACCTTTAATCTGGACCACACCTTCTACTGGCAGCCTATGTAGATGATGTGGAAGAAGGAAGCTCTCTCTTTTTGTCTGCTTGTTCCTCCTATTGATCTTGTGCTCTTGTGTCTGTGTGACAGCATGGAGCTCTTGACCACAAGTCCATTTCTTCCCTGGCATTGGAGCCTACTTCTTTGGGATTCCAACATATAATGAAGACCAGCTGAGACATCCAGCCTTGTGGACCGAACTGGACTCTTAGACCTTCTGTTGGTAGACAGCCAAAGTTGGACTAGGCTGACCACAGCCTGTAAGCTATTCTAATAAATCTTGTGTGTGTGTGTGTGTGTGTGTGTGTGTGTGTGTGTGTGTGTGTGAATATATGAGATTATATATATGTGTGTGTATACATACATATATTATGTATATATATATATATATATACATACATATATATACTTATTCTGTGAGTTCTGTTCCTCTAGAGAACCCTTACTAATGCAGTTACTTTTCTGTTGCTGTGATAAAATATCCAACAAAAGCAACTTAGGAGAAGGAAGGTTTATTTTGGCTCACAGTTCCAGGATGCTGGCCCTCCTGGTGGGGAAGGCATGGAAAACAGAGCTCAAAGCAGCCCACATCATCACCAGTCTTGAATCTGAGATGGGTGAATGTGCAACGCAGCTGACCTCCTATTTCCTTTCCATTTGTTCTGTTCAGGACCACAGTGGATAGGTCTTCCCACATTAAATAACTTAATCACCACAATCCTCCATAGGCATGTCCAGAGGCTTATCTCCCCAGTGATTCTCCATGCTGTCACACAGACAACAATAACTATCACAGCTGGATTAGCCTTCTCAATAACTTAAGTCCAGCTTCCAATCTTTGCAATGTCTATGTGAATCAAGGTGATCTCTAACTACCACCCTTCATTGCTTCCACTTCTACTTAAGCAAAGGCTACCTTTTTGGAAGAGGAGCACATAAGCCAGAGATTGAGACAATCTGATCAATGTCAGTCTCATTAAAGAATTACTAGGTTCTCAAGAGCAGAAAACATAATCAAACATAGAAGAATGTAGGCAGAACATTTTGTCCCACCACTCAGCTCTGTCCCACCAACCGGCTCCCAAATAACCACACAGAGACTTATTTTTAATTACAAATGCTCAGCCAATAGCTTAGGCTTAGTAATAAGCTCTTACAGTTTAAATTAACCTATATTTCCTATCTATGTTCTACCACGTGGTGGTACCTTTCTTCAGCACAGCATGTTCACCTTGCTTCTCCATGTGTCTTCTGGCGACTCTGCCCTCCTTCTTCCCAGCATTCTCTCATTCTGGCTCTCCTGCCTAACCTCTTCCTGCCTAGCTACTGGCCAGTTGGCTATTTATTAAACCAATGAGAGCAACACATCTACACAGTGTACAAAAGGATCATTCCACAGCAGAAGAAAGCACACATGACAGATATAAATGTACAAGGGATCCAAATAATGTGGTTATTAGCTATGAACTTAAAATACATATGACTAACATGCCCAAGTCATTAAAAGATAACTCTGAAAATACTGGCAGAGATTCAGGAAGCATAAAATAATCAAAATCTGGGGGAAAACACAAGTAAGACTTCAATTAATGGACTGAAGACCAAATTAGGGACAGCTTCAAAAACTATAAGCCAGATGTAGATCAGAGGGAAATGTTTAGACTGAAGGATGAAGAGATGGCCAGAGACACAGAGTGGAGAAGAAGAAAGGGGGAAGAAGCAGAGAGAAAATAGGTAGAAGAAGAAACATTTGCGAAGAGAATGAGCTTCTGCATGCTGGTGACGGACATGAGACTTCAAGTTCAAGCTGCCTAAGACATCCTGTACAGGCTAATGCATCTTTCAACAGGTTTTACTGGTACAAAATTCACCTCACTAGTGGTAACTGGTGGCTCTCTGTAGAGGTCTGCCTCGCCCATCTTTAGAGAAGCCAGTGAGTGTTGTGTGGAATGTGTTTCAAACATCTAATTGTGCTTGTGAGTCCCGAAGCTTTTCTTTCGTCATCTGGGTCACAACGACTATCTCCTGTCCATGATGGCTGCCTATACAGAGACTTTGTATTCACCTACAGTTTCTTTTAGGTTTCAATTACTCTAAGCAATTACACATCAAGATTCACACAAACAGACTTTGTACATTTCATTATTAAAACATTCCAGGGCAAACAACAAATATACTTGAATCTGCTAATTCAGAGCAAGCGCAGCAAACTTTTCTATAAAATGATAGAGTAAATATTTGAGCTTCCTAGGGCACTTACAATCTCGCTTGTACCTATAAAGCAACACCATCATGGCACAAAGTAACCTCATACAGTCCATAAGCTATAGGCATGGCTGTGTCCCAAGTTTTATTACAGCCAGTATTACAGATGGGCCATAGTTTACCTGCCCTTAATTTAACTGGATAGCAACTTCCCACTCTATAGAATTTGTTATTATTACATTTTTTTTTTTTAGATCTTCACTTTAATGGTTAATTTTTCTTGTGGATTGGATACCTGCAGGATCACCCAGGGGAGGAATCTTAATGAGAAATTGTCTATATTGGCCTGTGAACAGATCTGTGAGTGACTGTTCTTAGTTGGGTTAGCTGAAGTTGGAAGACCCATTGTGATTATGAATAGCATTGTTTCCTAGGCTGGGCTTGAAGGGGAAGAGACCTAGGCAGGCAGGCAGCAGACCACTGCTCTCTGCTCTTGACTGGGGAATAAATGTGACCAGGTGTTTCAAGTTCCTGCCACATTGTTCTCCCTGAAATGATGGACTGTCGCCTGGAATTGTGAGCCCATCCTTTCTTAGTCTGCTTTTGTTGGGGCCAAATTATCACAGCAGCAAAAAGGAAGCTAAGGCATTCATATTGCCAGCAATATCTTCTAACATCACAACACAGATTAGGCCATTGCCAGGCTAGTCTCTATGAATCATTTCTGACATATTAATATAGCAAAAGTTTTCCAGTGACAATTTTTAAATATTCTATTAATAGAGGAGCATATTTTATATGTTCTTTGGGTTTAGAGATACTGAATATGCTGTTGAATTGCGCATTTCAGAATATAAATTTAAACACAGCTGAAAAGAATGTAAAGGTTTCTCATTATGTTGGATTGCCAGTTTTTATAGCTTAATCATGTTGGCAATATTTGAAATAGCAGTGCAGGGTGGAGTCATTACTGAGGATGAAGAATACACATTCATACATGAAATGAGTTCCTAGTCTTTAGATCTTCGGGTTGCCTTTAAGGTACTCCATAACATTATTGAATGAAAACATGTAGTGACATCCAGTATAGTCTTCTATCTTCAATTTCTTTACAGACATCTGCAAGCTCTTTTGCACATTTCATCAAAGCTTAGGTTTTTTTTAAAAGCTAAATAATACTATCTGTTAGCTTGGTTCCTATGTAATGTGACCAACTCTCCTGCAGATCTCACTGTCAATAAATATTTGGAGCACATGATTTTACCAATTTTCCAATTTTAAAAAAGGGTGCACAAAGGTTCCATTATTTTCTTCTTCCCCAAGCCAGTCATTATTTACTGTCTGGATGGCTTGTCTTCCATGCCAACCACAGTCCTTCAGAGCAGCAGTCCCCTGCTCTTAACAGACAATCCCTAACTTACATTGTTACAAGGGCAGAGTACACTCAGCAGAAACTGCCCATCAAAAGCCTACATCACTATACTGTCCTGGTTTCTTCTCCTATCGCTGTGATAAAATATTTGACCAAGCAACTTATAAGAGAGAAAAGGTTTGTTTCAGCTCGCCACACTGCATCCATCAGCAAGCAGAGAGGAGAGAGGCTCACATGCTAGTGCTCAGTTCATTTGCTCCATTTTATACAACCCAGGACCCCCTGTCCAGGGAATGGTCTCGCTCATAATTAAAACAGTTTTTCTAGCATCAGTGAATATAATCAAGATACACCCCCTGCAAAACACACACACACACACACACACACACACACACACACACACACGCATGGCCAGAGACCCATCTCCTAGGTCATTTTAGATTCTGCCAAGCTAACAACACCAACTATTGAAACAACCATTCTGGGTTTCATCTCAACACACGTATCTCATGAGAAATTTGATATTCTATCCTAAAACTTGTTTTATGCAATTTGTGCTCTGTAAGTTTTGCCAACTCCAGGCTAGTGTGAGAGTTCTGCATAAGCTCAGGTAGGCTGGGTTAAGTGATGGTATTTGTAGGCTGGATGTATTTTCAACAGCATAGTTTCAGTTTATAATGGATTCATCAGGACATAATCCCATCACAAGTCAAAGGGTGTTTGTAGTGTTTGCATCTGAGAATTCAAAAACACTTGACTATATCCTTATGAGTACTGAAGTTATAGGCCAAAGCCCTCTCCCTACCTGGACTATTAAAGAATATCTAGTTCTGTGGAATTCTTTTTCTATTTTTAAGGAATTTCAACCACCCCCCTCTTTTCTCCCTCACATCCCCTCTCTGAGTCCACCTCTCCCATTTTCTTCCCTGACCCTTCCTAGACCCTTCCTGCTTCAATGAGAAGGGTTTTGAAGGTTAGGGAATGGGAAGAATAAGATGTACCTGGTATCCCTGGGTGTGTCAGAGGACCGTTTGAAAATTATGGCAGTGAGAGCAGCATGATGGTGGGCAGAGGACCACAGGAGCTGAGTGGGATGGAAGAAGACAAAGTACATGAGAGTGGGATGCAAATCTCTCACTGCTAAAGGGCAGGTATAAACAAAAGGGGAGACTTGAACCCTTCATGGCAGACTGGAGAAGAGGTGGTGTATGGCTCAGCAGGTAAAGGCACTCACCGCGCAAGCCTGATGACCTGAGTTCACTTCCCGGATCTCACAGTGGAACGAGAACAGACTCCAGAAAACTGTCCTCTGATCTCTGATCTCCACTTGTTCTCTGTGGCATTAAACACACACACACACACACACACACACACACCAATAATAATAATAATAGTAATAACAATAAACAAGTCTAAAATAAACAAAAAGAATGAGCTTGAGCTTTTTTATTTGTATGTTTTTAAAATAGGTAGGCAGATGGATCTAAAGATAATAGATATTCAGCCAAACTGACAGATGGATGTAAATGCATGAGCATGTGTGTATGCATATGTACACACCTGTGCAGGGCAAAGGCAGACAGCTGCAATACCTCAGTAGCAGCCCACATCTAGTGCCTTTTCTAATAGTGTCTTCCATTGAAGCCAATTGGAGACTGGGATGGGAAATGTTGGAAACAAGCCTGGAATATCTATGGTGCCAGATAGGAAGGAAGTGCTCAGAGAACGGAGGGCATGTGATCACTGATCGGCCTGTGATGGGAGCTCTTGGCACAGGCTCAAGTGGACAAAATTGGGGGCAAAGGAACAAATGGTGGTGATAACAAAGGGCGTGTTAAAGCCCCTTGAGGAACTCCGAGTCCACACTTATATCATGGTGTGAATAATAAGCAATTACAGAAAGGGGGAGCTTTCGGCTCACAGAATAACAAACGCAGGTAGACAAAGGCATGAAAACAAGTAGGAAGTAGGGGAAGGCTTGATTATTGAATAAATAATTGGACGTTCAGCAGCAGCAATAAGGCAGACACATCTGGGCAAGCCAAACTGTATCTACTAGAAAAACGTAGAGCAATGTGACCACCAGTAAAGCCAGTACTGGTCATGGATTCAATCAAACACACCAACTGTGGTGCAAGCTATGATTTATTTACTCACTTCAAGCTTCGCTGGTATCTTTGCGGAGCTTGTGAGAACCCACCTTCCTCTGTTGGGAGTTGGCACATAATGGAGAAGAGTGGAGAGCATTGTAGCGCGCTAGCATCTGGGGCTGAGGACATAGCTCAGTCCGCTTGTCTAGCATACATCAGGTCTTGGATTTGATCTTTAGCACTGGTGTATGCTTGTCATTCTAGCACTCAGAAAATGGAGGCAGGATGAGCAGAAGTTCAAAGCCATCCTCAGCTGCACAGACAATTCAAGGCCGGCCTGGACTGAGACTTTGTCTTAAAAAGAAACAAACAAAAAAGCTAGCATCTGGCATCAGCTAGTACAGGGCCACCACACACAGGTGAAGGTAAGCAGGGGCAGAAGCCGCCTTCATCCCCCTTGCCAAGCAGTTTGCCTTGGTGGGCAATGGTATCATCGGGAGGAAAGAATGTGGCTTTCTGAAGGCCACACTGAGAGCGGCAGGCTTGTGATGAAACAGCCTTTACGGTGACAAGGTGGTGTGCGGTGGCGGCCCTAGGCAAGAGTGGCATTTGAGAACTAGTCTCTCTGAGGACAACTTCTCTGATGTGGACAGCTATAGTAAGGCTGTCAGAATGACAGAGGCGCCAGCAGGGAAGCCTGTGACAGCATGAGAGAGACTCCATGAGCTGGTCCCTCCAAGTGCAATGACATGGCAGCAAAATACAAGGACCCTGTCCTAGGCAGTCTCAGCCACTAGGAGGTGCATTAGCCTCACCAAGGCCTCACTCACCGCAATGAGGGGGTGGAAAGCCCTGTTTCCAGGAAGCCCTTTCAATGTGGCTCAAGTCCGCCTTAGAATTGTATTCAAGTTTGTGTCCCAGAGGTGGGAATGGACTGAGATGTAATAACCACACACTATCCTGCTCCCAGGGACTCACAAATTCTCAACCCCCTCAGGATGCTAACATCCTGCAGTGGACACTCATGGGTTCTAGCCATGGGATCCTGGGGAGTTACAAGCTAAGTGAATGAATGCTTAGAGGCAAATACACCTTTGCCTCTAGATGCATTTCAAAAAGGTGATTTATGCCTTTTCAAGGACTTGTAACACAGAACGACTAAAAACACACTTAGTTGCTAAGATGTGCCTGGCAGAGGGTTGGGCAGTTGATTGGAAGGCAGCCTTGTCACTCACAGTACCAGTCCTGAAGCCCCGGCTTCTTCACTCAAGCCCAGATGCACGGCCTCCCACACTTTCCCACGCTGTTGGCATACAGACTGAGAAGAAGCTGTTCTCAGACTCACTGCATGGGGAGTCTGACTTCTCGGCTTCCTCCCTGGTGACTTCCCAACTTGGCTTCTGTAGGAAGAAGATCTGCTTTTCTCCCAGAGGAGGCCAAATGTCATGACAGGGGGGAAAAAAAAAAGCTGCTAGCAACAAGGGGCCCCAGTGCAAGAGCAAGAGTAGGTTGGACCCAAGACCCTGACTAGATCTTTCTACTGGAATGGAGAGGGGAAAAACAAAGGCTTTGCTAAAGCTGATTCACTCACTCAAGAGACCTCTCATTCCAGTAGCTCTGCATGCCTTCCTTGCTTCCGTCCCCACCCCTGTACACCCCCTCACTGCTAGTTCTGCAAGTCAGTGAGTGATAGGTTAGCATGGTGTTCATCCCATGGTGTCACCTAGCAACGTGCTGTTCATAAATAGCCACAATCATCTCTTCTCCAAAAATGGCTAAAACTTCTCTTAAAGGCATCAGGAAAAATGCTTAGCTCTTTGGAGCTGGTGTGAAATATTCCCATCTCAGCCTTATTCCCAGCCTTCCTCTTCCTCTGCTCACACTGACCTCCCAGTATGTTCATTGTTTACACTTGGCCTTTTTTTTTTTAATGCATATTTCCTCCTAGGGGCCACATCGCAGCTGTTCATGTAAGTCTCCCAGTTCTTTTGCAAACTTCCTTGAGCTAAAAGACAACTCAAAAGCCAAAATCAGCCCTTTCTAATCTTCACCTTTTGCACTTGAGAGGAAATCACACTGAAAGTGGTAGAATTAGAATATTAACTCTGAGAAAGAGTTGCCTCTAGGAAAATTAAAAGTGTAATAGATGTACAGTGCTGTCAGGTGAGGGATTTCTCTTTCTATTACAAGTTGGAATTCACAATAACACAAAGGGTCCACTGCCAACCAGGTCAGTGCACACCTGTAGTCTCAGGACTCAGGGGCCTGAGGTCAAAGAATTGCCCTGAGTCTCGCCTGGGCTATCTAGTAAGACTGTTTTTAAAAAATAGTAAAGGTAGGGTTGCTTCCATTAGCTAGGTCAATATTTAATAAAGCCTAACTAATAATTCCAATATGCCTTTCAGGGTTGCCTACAATATTCCAAATACTGACCTAGGTAACAATACAAAAATGGATGAACCTGTGCTGTTAAGAAGTTAAAAGTATACAGAGAAATGTGGGAGATTTCTCACTGCAAATGGAAAAAACAATACTTGAGACAAATATCATAAAGAAGTGTGTCTCATGTTTCTGGCTTGAACAAAGTGGTAGACGTGGGTGCCACATATTACAATAAGGAGGACCGGGAAGTGGAGGAAGAATAGGAGTCTCCTTTGGGGTGCACTGAACTTGAGATGTCCTGGAGACATCTGTAGAAGTCAGGGTCAGACAGGAAATGGATGCACCCCACACTAAGTAACTGAGCAAAGAGAGAAAGGAGACCAACCCAGGGTCACCCCAGGACAAGCCAAAGTAGAGTGGGTTGGCCTTCTAGAAGTCTGAAGGAGTAACTGACACTGGGAAGCACTGACATCAGTAGAGGAAACCACTTCTAACAGAAGGATGCAATAGAGGGTCTTGTTCCTCAACTTCCCATCTCTTGGTTAGGCCTTCCAACAGGCAGGGTTGGGATTAAGGGGGGTATCAGGGTGGTACGGTTATATCATAACAGGCAGGAAGGAGATGGACTGAGAATGATCTGGAGGAAAAAATGGAAAAAGATCAGAACCAGTGTGGATAGGAGAAGGGGGCATTGGTTAGGCAAGCCTGAGAGTTAGGAAAGGGGTCTAAAGCTGGACATCCTGGAATTCTTTAGCTAATGATTGGCAAATAAAGCCATGTCTCCAGATGAAGTCACTCTGAGAAGACAGAGGGCTCAGGCTTGCACTTGAGGACGTCAAGTCCCTAGGTAGCATGAGCTAGCAAATGGCGCTGCGAAGGATCAGCCAGTTGAGTTTGAAACACCACAAAGCTCCATCTTTTGCCCTGGGACTTTCAGAAAGGATTTGGTCTGTGTGGTAGTACAGTGTACTCCCTCACTTTTTTATCAACTTGATATAAGCTAGATTCATTAGGTAGGAAGAAACCTCAGTTGAGAAAATGCCTCCATCACATTGGACTGAGAGCAAGTCTGTGGAGGGCATTTTCTTGATTCATGTATAAAGCCTGCAGTTTGGATGCTCGGAACCCATGTAGAAGCTTCACCGTCCTGGCAGCTCACCTGTAATCCCAACACACGGGAGGAAGAGACGGCTGATTCAGGGTAAACTGGTTACCTACCTAGACTATTCAGAATTGTTGAGTTCCATGAACAGTCAGAGGCTCTGCCTAGATAAATAAAATGGACAGCCATTGAGGGGGATAACTACCATTAACTTTGGGCCTTTGCACGCAAGTGTACACAGGTGTGAACACACACACACACACACACACACACACACACACACACACACACACACACACAAACACATTCAAAGACCAGGAAAAAAATACCTTTAATCAGAACTCAAAGAGTATAGTAAAAAAATATATGGATTCCTTCCTCACAGTTGTAGTGAGCTGATTTAGCCCAGGCTCATGATTTTTCTGGTCATTCTCAGGTAATTATTCCGTGACTACTTGATTATTTTCTCTTTTTGTTCTCTTGTATGGGACTCCAATCCAGCACAAGGACTAGTGGGAAGATGCAGTTTCCAAGCAGGGGTTCCAAATAGGTAATCAGCATGCAAAACTAGCCCTGGGCCTGGAGGAACAGTTAGGTCCTTCAGTCTCCAGCCCCCCTCTTGCCCACAATACCAGGCATCCAGTGATGGCACTGCCCTCTAAGTGGGTATTGTCACTGATGAAAACACAGCCTATCACTGTGGGTGTTCTGATCATTAGAGTACTGTGTCTCAAAGGAGGACCAAGGAAAGAGGAAAATGCTTAATACTATGTGTTCTTTATTTTTTTAAGGTGTCCCCAGGTTTGCTGAAGATATTGCAGAGCCGCAGGAAAGGTTTGAACAGCTCCACGTGGTGTTTTGAAATCCATCCCAACTGTAGGCTGACTAACCTGAAATGGGATAGACTGTCAGAATCCAGAGGCTTCAGCCATTTCCTTGGTGTCAGGATTCTGCCTTAATGATCTCCTGATCCAGGCCTGAGACCTCAGGAACACAGTTATCTCTTCCTCCTTTTGCAACTTGGTAGAAACACCTCCGAAAGGACCTCCCCAAGCCCACTTTATCAGATGTGTGACATAGCCTGCTATCTTATTTGGGAGCTTCTTGACAGACATAATGGCAGTTTCCTCACAACTAGAGCTTGTTTGTGTGGAAGATGATACCCAGGTGCATACAGTACCTCTCAATGATGACCCAGGATACCCTCATAGTTTTGGTGTAAATGTGGTCCATGTTGGCAGGTCCTGGTACCATTTTATTTACTGAGCTCTTGTCTGCTAGGGACCAGGTGGAATAAACCTGAACTCCTCTCAGACAACTTAGTTTATGATTATTAAATAGTCACAGTCTTTAAGAGTCCAGTGCACACCCAGAGCTGTGAGCAGGCATGACTGCTAGCCAGAGCATCCTAGGAAGGCTTTCCAGGGGAGGGCATGTGGCAACTGCTTGAAGTGCTAATGGGAGGTGGTTAGGGGCAGCCGGCGGTGGCAGCTGTCAGGCGTGGAGATCTCATGTGCCTTGTGGTGGAAGTGTGGGCTGAAAGACTAAGAGAAGGCCAGAGGAACAAGCTGCAGGGCTGAAGGCCAAGAAGGGTGCTGTGTCCCGGCGGCCCCAATAAGAAGTTGTGATTTTGCCCTATGAACAATGAGAAGCCACCATAGCAGATATGAAGGTCCAGGGAACAGATTAAGGGACTAGACAAGGCACCCAGGATGCAGGAGCAATAGACGGATGCAGAAGTCTGTCCTGAGCTGAAGTCTTGAACTAAAGGGGTGGGACTGAGCCTTCTATTCTTACACCCTCTAGAAAGAATGTTTTCTCAGCATATGTTCCCTTTGGGCTAGCATGGGTACAGAATACTCATTTTTGTTTAGGAAATAGGGAGCTGTTGAAAATAGTATTTCACTTTTCTATATAGGCAGGGCTTCATGTTCAAAGCATATTCACATCCAGCTTTTCATTCTGTCCTCAACAAAATTTATCATTTCGACTCATCCCTTATTTAAAGATCCTTGCATTCACAATCTTGATCCTATTGCGATGTGTATTTCCGGGCACATCATCAAAAACCTGCAGCTGCTAAGCCCATTATGAAATCCTAGACTCTCTAAGGTTTGAGGGAACATTGGCTCTCAGTTACTACCATCCCACTTATTTTACTGAGGCCCAAAGAGCTAGCTGGAGGAAGAGCACGCGGGGGGTGGGGGGGTGTTCCAGTGAAGTAAAACAAGCACAAATCCAATCGATACTCAGGCTTCCTAGTAATTACTGTATTATTTTCATGTTTGCTTTTATTTCAGTGCTTGGGACCCAATGCAGAGTCCTGTATAGTCTAGGAAGTTTTCTTCTACTGTTTATCTCAAGCCTCTCAAAGGAGTATTTGTTTATTATTCTGTGTGCCTGTCATGTGTATGCAGACACTGGTACCACACATGCATATGGAGGTCAGCGACCAACTTTTTTCTTTACATGGGTTCCAGGGATCAAACTCATGATGCTACACCTGCATGTCAGATGTTTTTACCCAGTAAGCCATCTTGCTGACCCTCATAAAGGAGTTTAGAAGAATTAAAATGACAACCACGGGTAGTATATGTATGCTTGTACCCCTGTGTGCAATCACGGGCAGTATATGTATGCTTGTACACCTGTGTGAAACCACGGGTAGTATATGTATGTTTGTACACCTGTGTGCACATGTACGGAAGACACCAGATGAGGTTAACAGGACATCCTCCCCTATTGCTCTTTAGAAATAGTCTCTCGCTGAACCTGGAGCTCAGTGATTTCTTCCAAAGGCTATTCCACCCCTGCCCCTACACTGAGGTTAAAGTTGCATGTGGCTACACCTGGGTTTTGATATAAGTGTTCACTCTCAGGTTCTCATACTACAGCAAGTGCTCTCACCCATAGAGCTGAATGGCAATGTTAAGACTTTAATGTAGCTCAGTGTATCCCGATTATGCTAACATGACAACCCAGTTATCACATCTGACAAGCATATTATCTCAATCATCAAGTGAAGTGTGGCTCAAGGCCATGCGTAAGACACTTCAAGATGGAAGTGGCCCAGTCTCCTCATCCTGCCTCTCCAAGTGGGAACCAGCCCACACCAAGTACTTTCCTCAGTTGTCCTGCCTCCGAATTCAATACCAGGATAAAAACATCCAAATGGCCGGGCGGTGGTGGCGCACGCCTTTAATCCCAGCACTCGGGAGGCAGAGGCAGGCGGATCTCTGTGAGTTCAAGGCCAGCCTGGTCTACAGAGTGAGTCCCAGGAAAGGCACAAAGCTACACAGAGAAACCCTGTCTCGGGAAAAAAACAAAAAAACAAAAAAACAAAAAAACAAAAAACATCCAAATGGGTGGAGTGAGCAGGTGAGTCAGAAATGTCTGCTCTGGCAGGGACCCAGGGCAGCTCTTCTGAGAGACTAGAAAGTTGCACATTGCCTGGAATTTAATGAACACCAGAAGCCTGTTCAATAGAGAGGAGAGGGTGGACCGTGCACTCAGGCAAACAAGCTAAACTCCCTAGCCTTAAAATCAGCCTCAAAACTCCTATGATCAGCTAGGGATGTAGCACAATGACTAGAGTACTTGCTAAGCATGCACAAGACCCTGGGTTTGATTCCTAACACTACATAAACAGGCGTGGTGGTGTATGCCTGTAATCCCAGAAATCACGAAGCAGAAGGAGCAGTGTAGTCATTCTCAGTTGCATGGTGAGTTCGAGGGCAGCCTGGGATATGTGGGATCCCATCTCAACAAAAACAAAAAATGGCTTGGGAAAGTCAGTAAAGTGCCTGTATTGAAAGCACAAGGACCTGAGTTCATATCCTCAGAACCCACATAAAATGCAGGGGGTGGTATGGTGAGCAGATGGAGTTCTGAACTTGGCTAGGTCAGGGACCCCTGGGAATGTAGCTCAGTGTATCCCGATTATGCTAACATGACATGTCAGATGTGCCTCAGACCCCTGGGAATGGTTAGGCCTTCTCCAGATGAGGCTCAGAAGAATGGCAAAGCCTCTCCCTGGTCCTAGTATGGGTGCGGACTCTGTGTGTAGAAATTGCCAAGCACAGCTTCCCCTCTCAGAGGACTGCAGCCTGAGGCTGCTCCCTCTGAGACCTCCTACTGAGATCAGCTAGCCTAGACCTTCCCCCTACCTACTGTGTATAATAAACTGGCTGAGTTTCCCTACTGCTGCTGGTAAACCAGCTTTAGCACACATGGCCTAGCCAATCCCAGCTTTTGAGTGCACACACCTGTTATTTCTTCACTCCATGTT